>NW_011901059.1:0-392 GCF_000151845.1 Pteropus vampyrus | reverse complement strand
ATCATTTCCCTTATTAATGAGCAAAATAAAACTTTGACATATTTGAGAACCCTTTTAAAAACAAATGTCAGAAGCCTTAATAAATGTTTATGAAAGTAGTTTGCCATGGTTTGTGACATACAAAGTAAGCGATCGGAGGAGAACTATCACCATGACAATCTACCACTGTATGCATATACTTATGTTTTTGTTTCCTTGGGCTGCCATATAGAGGTACCACAAACTTGGTGGCTTTAAAAAAAAAAACAACACAGAAATATATTCTCTTGTTGTTCTGGAGGCCAGAAGTCTGAAATCAAGGTGTCAGTAGGACCATGTGGTCTATGAAGTCCTGGGAGAGGCTCCTACCTTAACGTTCATTCATTCAGACAACTCATATTTTGTGAACCTAC
>NW_011901058.1:828-1181 GCF_000151845.1 Pteropus vampyrus | reverse complement strand
AGACCGCGCTGGGGGCCAGCGTCACCGCTCTGAGCCACTGTGCACGCCGAGACTTGTTCCCCGGCCCACAGCAAGCCCAGGACAGCCCCCGGGGGTGGAGACGTCCCACGGCGGTGTTCACTCGGGCCTGCGCCGAGATGGCCTCCAAGCCGCTCGTGCTTCTTGGCAGAGGACAGGGGCCTCGGTGGCGGGAGAGGACACACCGTGCTGACCGGTCTGACCGCGGCCGCCACACCCTGAAGACGGCCGTGCTCACACGCTGGGCCCCACGCTCCTGTCTGGCCAGTCAAGGTCGGCCGTGCCTGCAGACAGTGAGCAGCCGTCCTGGAGCCAGCCTGCGGCCCGCCGCCTAG
>NW_011901058.1:0-778 GCF_000151845.1 Pteropus vampyrus | reverse complement strand
AGACCGCGCTGGGGGCCAGCGTCACCGCTCTGAGCCACTGTGCACGCCGAGACTTGTTCCCCGGCCCACAGCAAGCCCAGGACAGCCCCCGGGGGGTGGAGACGTCCCACGGCGGTGTTCACTCGGGCCTGCGCCGAGATGGCCTCCAAGTCGCTCGTGCTTCTTGGCAGAGGACAGGGTCCAAAAGGGGCCTCGGTGGCGGGAGAGGACACACCGTGCTGACCGGTCTGACCGCGGCCGCCACACCCTGAAGACGGCCGTGCTCACATGCTGGGCCCCACGCTCCTGTCTGGCCAGTCAAGGTCGGCCGTGCCTGCAGACAGTGAGCAGCCGTCCTGGAGCCAGCCTGCGGCCCGCCGCCTAGGCTCCTGGCAGTGACCGGACGTGACACCCTCCTCAGGCCAGCACGGGGAGCGGGCGCTCCGCAGGGACGCGGGACGCAGCTCCGTATCCCATGGTTGGACCTAGCAGGAATGCGGGGACGTGGGGACGCAGCTCTGTGTCCCTTGCTCTGACTCGCAGGCCACCTGGAGTGGTCTCCCGAGGGACACACGTCCCGTGCGCACTCTGTGCACTGGGCACCGCTCCTGCCCACTTAGGGAAGCAGCGAGTGTGCCGAGGGCCACCAACATCGGCCGAAAACACATCGGTGGCCTCGAAAGCACAAGGAAGGTGCGGTGCACGCCTGCCATGGACCGTCGGCCACGGAGGAGACGCTGCCGTCGTGACAACGTGGGCGGATCTAGGGAGCCCGGGCCGAGCGAACAGTTGGCGGGAA
>NW_011901057.1:3818-6148 GCF_000151845.1 Pteropus vampyrus | reverse complement strand
CAGCAATTCCATTTCTAGGTATTTATCTGAAGAAATCTAAAAGACTAATTTAAAAAGATACATGCACCCCTATGTTTACTGCAGCATTATTTACAATAGCCAAGATAAGGAAGCAACCTAAGTTCTCATTAATAGACAACTGGATAAAAAAGTGGTACATATATACAATGGAATATTACTCAGCCATAAACAAGAATGAAATCTTACCATTTGTGAAAACGTGGATGGACCTAGAAGGTATTTTGCTAAGTGAATAAGTCAGACAGAGAGGGACAAATATCATATGATCTCACTTTTATGTTGAATCTAAAGAACAAAATAAACAAAAATAACAGAAACAGGCTTCTTGGTTGAGGGGATTACCTTGTTGTTTGCCGGTTGGGAGGGTTTTTGGAGGGTTGGGTTGCAAAGGTGAAGGGATTAAGAAGTACACACTGGTAGTTACAAAATAGTCATGGGGCTGTGGGTAAAGTATAGGGAATATAGTCAATAATATTTTCATAACTAGGTAAGTATTAGACTAGTCAGGGAGAATAACTTCATAAATTATATAAATGTCTAACCACTATGCTGTCTACCTGAAACTAAAACAATATTGAATGTCAACTGTAATTGAAAAATTAAAAAGGGGAGGAAAAGTAAAAGGGAGTAAGAGGTTCAAATACCCAGGTATAAAACAAGTAAGTTATGGAGATGTGGTGTACAGCATGGGGAATATAGTGAATGATATCGTGATAGTGTTGTACAGTGGCAGATGGTTGCTGGACTTATTTTGATCAGTTCTTTAGGTAAATAAATGTTGAATAACTATGATGTATACCTGAAACTAATGCAATATTGTATGTTAGCTATATTTTAATAAAAAATCATTTTTTTTTTAAAAAAGGAAGTCTAAACTACATATAATGCTAGAGAAGGAGTTATCGTTTCAAAGATAAAATATCCTAACTTTTAGAATTCATTAATTTTCTTAGAGATTTGCCTTTCTAAAGTCTAGATTTCAATGCCAGTTTAGGCATATTGCACTCTGTATCACTTTCGATCCTTCCTTTCCTGCTTGCCCATTTTATCCCCTCCCATGTCATTGATTTCCAGTCAAGAGCCACACTCAGTACTCGCAGCACTGGTAAGAATAACAAAGTCCTGCTCAGGAGGAGTTTACAGTCAAAGAGATGAATATCGACAAGAGTTAAAGATATACTTGAGGCACAACAGACATGTGCTAACAAAATAGATTTTCTTATTTATTCTTTTCCCATCCATTTAATTGTTTTTATTTTATTAGAAGATGAGATTCTAGCAGAAGGAATGGTAGAGGTGGGAGGCCTATGTGTATGGATGTGGGTATAGAGGTGTTAGATAAACATGAAACAAAGGAAACATTTTCTACCTTGCTAGGAAATTCCATTACACAAATGGGTATGCACCACAGCATCAGATGATCAAAATTATGATACAGTGAAAACTTGGTTTCGAACGAGAAATTATGAGTTCGGAGTGTATTATCACAATCTACTATTTTTTTTTTTTACTAGTTTTAAATTTACACTCTTACTAACAGAAGTTATAGCTCTTCTTAAACATGAAAAGCTTAATTCAAAAATAATTTTAAAATAACAGAATATAACCTCCAGAGTTATTTGATAAAAAAGTGACTTACATATTTATTTCTGCCTATGTGGGAAAATGCATTTGAAAGAAGCCTTTACAGTTGAGGATTATTGGCACTGCTATGATTATATATTATTATAATAAGGATTCAAGTGATTGCCATTACTTCTGAGTTTATGCTTCTAACTCCTTGTTGGTATTAATGGAACCGTGTGGTCATATACAAAAAGAATGTACAGTGTAGCAGTGACAACATCAAATTAAGTATTTGAATCCTCCATAGGGAAATATATGTAAAACAGGAGCTGATTTCTTGAAATTGGCATAACTGTCCTTAGGCAGTATGCTGAAGAGAAAGCCAGAGCGTTGGTCACCTACAATTGCTGCTAGGGAGCCACCCACGTGCCCAGGGACTTATGTTACTTTTTACAGCCGGGTCCAGAATAACCACATTTTGCCTTAGACAAATGTGGCAGAGACTGACAAAATATTCATCAAACCCATTTCCTCTCTCCTGGGTATATAGCTAGACAACGTATCCCAGCCTTCCTTGCAGTGAGGTGTGACCTTATGACTGAATTCTTGCCAATAGAAAGTGGGCAGAAGTGATGCAGAACCCATTAAAGACTGACTCAATCACATCTCCTTCCTCTCTCTATCCCAGTTGGCAGGATGGAAATGGAACTCTGAATTCATGCTGATTGGAGGAGCCACAAGAT
>NW_011901057.1:0-328 GCF_000151845.1 Pteropus vampyrus | reverse complement strand
AGATAGAAAACATTTCACCTACCTTCTGAAGGAGATGACGAGAGAACTTCTGTCTTAAATCCAAGAAAAAGCAGAAACTGCTCTCTCCTGAGAATTTGTCACCGCAGCCCTGCCCTTGTGTGTGTTTGAGGTTTAAATTTATATCACCTGCATGATCTGAGAAACCCTAAAGTGAGAAATTAAGAGGATGGTCAGTACCCTGGGCACCTGGCCAAAGCCAAAGGAAACTCTCTGCTAAGTCTGAGTTGAGGGCCTCCTGAATTCCAAAAGATTTCGGTTTCTCAAATAGCTCAAAAATATTGAAAGACATAAGGGAAACAAACCACCA
>NW_011901056.1:4091-4724 GCF_000151845.1 Pteropus vampyrus | reverse complement strand
GAGCCTATATAACTCATTATATATGCTTAGAATAAAATCAAGAATTACAAAGAAATATTAAAATAAAGGGACTTGTATTTAGAACACATGCACATACGCACACACATCTCTCACTATGTGGCTTGTTTTATTTGCATTTGTTCTCGTGTGGACACTCTGGTATATCTTTAGATATTGAGGAAGTTTTATAATTTTTTTTTTTATTAATACTTTTATATGTAACCTTAGTCCCTTCTGTTGATCACTTTTTGCCCCTCCCTACTTCTCACCCACTACTGATTTATTGTAATACTGTGATCAGTGAGATTATTTTATTTCCTGTGCACTTTTCCCTCTCGTACCCCGTTTTTAGGAGTCCCATTTTATCTTCAGCGTCAGCACATATAACCACTCATGCTATCCTGTCACCTCTGTTTCCCCGTTATCGTCATAGTTCTGTAGGTCGATGTTTTCAGAGCTCACCATGAAGCCCCTCCTGCCATTTCTCAGATGTGCGAAGCTTGTTCTCCAGTGGATTCTTTGGGAAGGGCTCATAGCAGCAAATATATATTTTTTTTAAAATAATAAAACAGTTTAAGTTATTTGATTTTTGCTTAGATTAAGACGATTTAAAATTTACAAAATAAATATATA
>NW_011901056.1:0-1431 GCF_000151845.1 Pteropus vampyrus | reverse complement strand
AGAAGTGGGAATGTTTGATTTAAAGAAGAAAGATTCAAATGGAAAGAGGATAATAATTTTCACATATTTAAAAGCCTGACACTTGGAAGGAAGATTATATTCACTTTGGCTGCTCAGAATGACGGCCACTTCCAAGAGGTAGGACTTTTGACCAGAATCGATCTGCGCTGATTACGAAAGTGCCATAGATGCGGCTGGTGGTTCTTCCGAGAGCTGAATTAAAACCTGTCAGCCGTGTCATAGAGGACATCAGACTGGGGATAGGATTTCAGGTTAGATGACCTCCCAGTTACTGCTAATGTGGGAACACAGAGGTCAGTTCTCCGTGCTTGTCGGTCTCCGAGGCAGCTCTCCAGTCCTGTGAGTCCCACCAACGACGTTGGTGTGGTGGGACTCAAAGCATTTGAATTGGAAGCTGAAAGGTCAGATTTCGAGACCCAGCGACGCTTCTTAGCTGTTGGTCACTTTCAGGCAGGTCGTTCCATTGATCTAAGCCTGTTGCTCATTCACAAAATGAGAATAATAAAATCTGCCGGAGTTGGGTGGTAGGTATTCGATACAGTCAAGTACTGTATAAATTTAAGGTTACAGTGTAATTATTATTTTCTGAGTTATCTCTTAAAATTCAATCTAAGAAAAAGTTTGAAAGTTTAGAAGATGCAGTAATTAAAAATTTTGCTTTTCCCAAACAGCTGTTCTAAAGTGTTTAAAAATCTCTTTGCAGATTATTGGTGACATGTGGGGTGTTGTAACAAAACAGCAGGCACATGTAAGGTAAATACGCTCGTAACCATTTTGTTCCTTCCTCCATCTATTAAGCGGATATCGACAGTGTGGTAATTTTGTACTTACATGTTGTGTCCTCAGCATTCGATAATTGGTTTTGTCAGTTGTTGTCGTTCCCTTTCTTGCTTTCCTCATTGTTTCTCATCTGCGCAGGGCTCAGCGCGTCACTCACGCGTGCCTCGGAGCCCACCCAGTGCGGGGTGACAGTAGCCCTCCATGTCGTCTGTGCTCTCATGGCACAGCTTTGCGCTGGGGAAGAGCAGGGAAGAGAAATCATTCTCTCGATGGCTTTCTTCAGACCAATGGGCTGCCTTTTGAGAGATGCGCGGGGTTCTATGAAACCGGATCCATACCTCACTTTTTACACTATAGCAAAAAACTGAAACCCTCGAATTAACCTAGAGCTCGTTTTCATAATTTTAGGGTTAGAGAGGCCTCATTCAGGAGGACCTAAAACCTGCAAGCTAGGAGGGAAGGTTGGCAGGGTTAGCCAGGTCAGTGCTTTTTTTGGTAGGAAACTATGAGCAGTCTTCAGAGAAAAGACCGATCGGGGAAAATATTTGTAATATATGACAAAGGACTAATGCCATCATATGTAAAAAAGACTTCTATAAATTAATGGCAAAAATGCTAAAAACTCATTAG
>NW_011901055.1:1337-1777 GCF_000151845.1 Pteropus vampyrus | reverse complement strand
ACTCATTCTGAAAAATGCTAAGGGAATCTCCAATAACACAGACACCCTATGAAACATTTCTGGAGCAAAAACCGTTTCCCTCACCCACTCTGGCACCTGTTCCACCATGGATAGGCCATCAGAGGAGCTAGTGAGGCAGGAGTGAGATGGGAAAGAAGGGGAAGAGGAGCCCTGCCCCCTACTCCTAAAGCCCATCAAGTACCCCTGGACCCTACACCCACGTCAGACCATGCAGACAGGAACACACGAAGGACTCTTCCCAGCTCCTGGTCGTTCGGCCCCCAGAGATAGAGCAGTCTGCAAGGCCTGAAAAGACCAGCCACCTGTTAGTGGGTGGGGCGGGTCAGGGGCAGGTAATAAAAGAGGTAAGAGCAGTCATCCCTCTGTCACATGTCCTGCCACCTCTCAGTGTCGAAGTCACTGTTTCTCTCTCTCTCTTT
>NW_011901055.1:0-617 GCF_000151845.1 Pteropus vampyrus | reverse complement strand
CTCTGGCACCTGTTCCACCATGGATAGGCCATCAGAGGAGCTAGTGAGGCAGGAGTGAGATGGGAAAGAAGGGGAAGAGGAGCCTTACTTTGTGGACTGGCCCCCCCTAAAGCCCATCAAGTACCCCTGGACCCTACACCCACGTCAGACCATGCAGACAGGAACACATGAAGGACTCTTCCTGGTCGTTCGGCCCCCGGGGATAGAGCAGTCTGCAAGGCCTGAAAAGACCAGCCACCTGTTAGTGGGTGGGGCGGGTAGGGGCAGGTAATAAAAGAGGTAAGAGCAGTCATCCCTCTGTCACATGTCCTGCCACCTCTCAGTGTCGAAGTCACTGTTTCTCTCTCTCTCTTTCCCTGTGCTCTCTCAGAGCACCCCCCAAATCATTATTAACATTATAAATAAAAACGAGAGGCAAGTTATTAAATGTAAAATATGCACAGTTCCTCCCAGAACTCGCAGGGCAGTTCATAAACGTGACGGCTTAATTTTGCTGCTGATCCAGGCAGCTAGCTGATGAAGCATCTCCAGCTCATGGGCTAATTGAAGTTGTTAACGAAAGGGAAGAAAGAGATGATTACAGGAGGCTTCTCTCCCGCCTGTGGGGATCAGAGGAG
>NW_011901054.1:649-1371 GCF_000151845.1 Pteropus vampyrus | reverse complement strand
CTTTTTAAAGAATAAACATAATTAAAATAAATAGAAGTAGTTTTAGATTTATGGAGAGTTCCTGTATATCCCTCACCAGAGTCTCCTATTATTAACATCTTACATTTGTATGGTACATTTGTCACAATTAATGAACCAATGTTGATATGTTGTTATTAACTAAAGGCCTCGTTTTATTCAGATGGCCTTAGTTTATACCTAACATCCTTGTGCTAAGATCCCATCCAGGGTACCACATTACATTCAGTTGTCATGTCTCCCTGGGCTTCTTTTGACTGTGACAGTTTTTCAGACTGTTCTTGTTTTTGATGAGTGACAGTTTTGAGGGGCACTAGTCAGATATTTTATGTAATGTCCTTCTGTTGGGATTTGTCTGATGTTTTCCTCGCCATTGTACTGGAGTAATGTGTTTTTGGAAGGAAGGCCACATTTTCATTATATTGTATCAAAGCGTTCATACTATCGACATGACTTAATCCCCGGTGAGGTTGACCTTGGTCACCTGGTTGAGGTCATGTCTGTCAGACTTCTGTACTGTAAAGCTGCTCCCTTCTCCAAGTGTCCTCTTTGGAAGGAAGTCATTGTGTGCAGCCCGCACCTATAAGCAGAGTCTTGCTTCTCCTCAAGGGCAGAGTATCTACATAAATTATTTGGAATTCTTCAGGAGAGATCTGTTTTCCTCTACTTATTGATTTATTTATATCAGTGTGGATTTATGGCTG
>NW_011901054.1:0-599 GCF_000151845.1 Pteropus vampyrus | reverse complement strand
GGCAGAGTATCTACATAAATTATTTGGAATTCTTCAGGAGAGATCTGTTTTCCTCTACTTATTGATTTATTTATATCAGTGTGGATTTATGGCTGTTTATTTTATACTTTGTGTTATAATCTAATCCTGGTTTATTTATTGTGTTGCTCAAATTGTTCCAGCTTTAGCCTTTGGGAACTCTTGAGATTGGCTCCTCTTTCCGTTGACATTTCCCTGTCATCGTCAGCTTTTGTTTTTGTTGCTGTTTCTCTTTGGAAATATGAGCTTTGGTTTCTTTCGTTGGAAAACGGCTGTAACAGGGTGGCCAAGGAAGCTGTCACCAAGAAGGTGACTTTGGAGTAAAAATCTGAAACAAGGTGAGTTTGGTGTCTCCACCTGTCTTCGGGTGGCTCCAGGGTGCCTGCCGTGTAGGGCTGTGTGTCTTACGTGTGTTCCTTTTCTCAGGGTCCAGCAGTTTTTAATCAAGAAAATTTAAGGGAGAGGAAATGTGTTCATTGGTAACGTCAGGTGACATGATAGACACTCGGGCTCACATATGGTACCTGTCCCCCAGGAGCTGTGCTGACTGGGGTTCCCAAGGGAACATGGTGAAGGCAGTG
>NW_011901053.1:961-1964 GCF_000151845.1 Pteropus vampyrus | reverse complement strand
AGGGAGGGAGGGAAGGAAGGAAGGCAGGAAGGCAGACCAATTAACCAACCAATCAACAACCAAAAAAACCTAACAAATAACAAACAAAACCTAGACAAAAACTGTCTCTTAACTTTTGGGTGAGAGAGAAAATCCAAGCTGTGGCCAAACTGGATTAGATATAAAGCTTGGAGGATGGGTTAAGGTCTTGAATCTTTACATTAATAAACAGACAAAAAAAAAAAAAGAGTGACTTAAGTATCTTATCAAGAAGTAACAAAAAGAACATTGAAATAAACATAAGAACTCCATGAAGAAAAACTAATAAACTCTGAAATTAAAGTTTTTAAAATTATAAAAATTGTGTAATAAGTAGGTGAAGTTGGTTCTTTGAAAGAAAAATAGCAAAAACTTTAATGAATCAAGGTAGGAAGAGAGAACACATAGAATATATTATAGCTCTTGGATAAATTGATAGAAGTGAAACTACTGGGTTAAAGAGTATGAACATTAGTATTTTGACAGATATTGCTGAATCGTCATATACAGAGGTTATTGCAATTCCTGTTTCCACCAGTAATGAATGAAAGTGATTGTTTCCCCATATCTCAATGGCACAGTATTACCGATTTTGTTTTTGCACTTGTCAACCTGATAAATGAAAAGTCATATCCCCGTATAGGTTTTTAATGTCTATATTTTGTTTTGTTTTCTGGGAATAGTCTTGGCTAGAAGCAGAATCTGTGTTTTGCTTGAATCATGTAAAGAAGTTGGAAGCTTTTCTCCCATTATGTATCATGTACCACTTTAAATATTATTAAACCTATTGTTCTATAAACACTTGGTAGAATTTCCCTATGACACCGTCTGGTCCTAGGTTTTGTTTTTGTTTTTGTTTTGTTGTTTTTTTTTTTTTTTTTTTTGAGTGAGGCTTAGCTCTTTGGCAGCGACATTTTTTGATTCCTTCTATAATAAATGGTCTGGATTTTCCGTCCTTTCTGAAATCAGTTTTGTAACACTTGTT
>NW_011901053.1:0-911 GCF_000151845.1 Pteropus vampyrus | reverse complement strand
GGCTTAGCTCTTTGGCAGCGACATTTTTTGATTCCTTCTATAATAAATGGTCTGGATTTTCCGTCCTTTCTGAAATCAGTTTTGTAACACTTGTTACATATTTTTCTAGGATAAACCATCACTGCGAGTCACAGTGATTTTACCACACAGTGTCACCCACAATTTTGTTCTGCCATCTCATGTAGTGAACAGCAAGTGGATTGCCTGACAGGCCCCTCACCCTTTCTTGGAACAGTGTCCTGCTCTCCACCCTCAATCCCATCTACCTCATCACAAGCTCCTGGCAGCCATCCTTTCCTTGCAGTTGTTGGACCTGGGGGTGAGCACCTGACCAAAACTAGGCAAATCAGAGAACCTTCTCAAGATTTTGGAATTGAGTGTAAAAGTTTCCTGATTTAGTCTGGTCTCTCCAACAAAGATGTAAAAAAATTGGAGGAACTGTAATGAGGCCATATTTTAAATCATGTAACATGGGGAAGAGAGAAAGCTAGACCATAGGAGGGAGCAGAACGAAACAGATCTGAGAGAGAAGCAAAAATGAGACAGAGATGATATTGCCTACAGTCTGCGTAGCTTTTTTAGTCCCTAATTCTGGTTTCATCTTCTTGAGTCTTGATTGCATTCCTTCTCTTGGGTTCTGGGAGATCCCCCAGCATCTGCTTTATACACTTCTCTGTGTATTCAACTAGCTTATATTGATTTCTTTTATGAGACCTGAACCTGAAAGTTCTGATATTATCCAGTTCTAATCCCCACTGCCTTTCTCGTAAACGTGTTGGTTCATGGCAGCTCGTTCCATACTCCCAGGCCATCGCAGTCCATCTCTAATTCTGTGGTCATGCCTTCTCTTGTTCTGTTTATCTACATCCTCATCACCCTTCAGAAGTAAGACCCTGTTTCCTCCATAAGTG
>NW_011901052.1:3361-4285 GCF_000151845.1 Pteropus vampyrus | reverse complement strand
TTCAGACAATTCAGTTCACAGGTGTTCGTGTTAAACTCAGCACGTGGCTGCAGACCCCAAGCAAACAAGATGGCAGCGACTTCAGATTTCGATAGTAGAGAATGGATAAGGGAGATTTGGGAATTCAGAACCTGTTCATATTTACTTCCATGTCGTGACTGGTGTGTGTGCCCCTCATATGGAAATTTAGTCTCCGTGAGGGTGTATCCTCATCATGCACAACAAAGAATGAAACTATTCAGTCTCTGAATCTGTATTTCATATTTATTTATTTATTTATTTATTTATTTATTCATTCATTCATTAAGTTTATTGGAGTAACATTGGTTAATACAATGATATAATTTTCAGGTATACATTATAATTTGACATCTATATATTCTATTGTGTGTCCCAGAGTTCAGTTTCCTTCCGCTACCATATATTTGATCCCTTTTACACTCTTCACCCTCCTCCTACCTCCCTATATTTGACCCCCTTTACCCTCTCTACCTCTTACCTCCTCTCCCACCCGCTACCCTCTGGTAACCACTAGTCCAATGTCCATGTCCCTGAGTCTCTGTTTGTCCTGTTCATTTGTTGCTTTTAGGTTTATATCTTACATATAAGTGATATCATGTGATTTTGAACTTTTTCAGTCTGGCTTATTTCGCTTAGCATGATTATCTCAAGGTCCATCCAGGTTGTCACAAACAAATTAAAAAATAAGAATCATATGATCATATCAATAGATGCAGAAGAAGCCTTCGACAAGACACAGCATCCATTTATCAAAACACTTAACAAAATTGATATAGAAGGAAAGTATCTTAACATAATAAAGGCCATTTATGACAAGCCCTCAGCCAACATTATACTTAATGGTGAAAAACTAAAAACCTTCCCTCTAAGATCAGGAACAAGGCAAGGCTGTCCACTATTGCC
>NW_011901052.1:0-466 GCF_000151845.1 Pteropus vampyrus | reverse complement strand
GAGGGTCTTTCATACTGTAGTATGTATCAGTACTTCAGTCCTTCTCATATCTGGACGATATTCCGTTGTATGGATATACCACAATTGCTCACTTCATCTGTTGATGAACATTTGGGCTGTTTCTACCTTTTGGCTACTGTGACTAGTGCTTCCGTGAATATGAGTGTCCATGTACTTGTTTGGAAAAATCTGTTTTCAGTTCTTTTGGGCATATATATACCGAGGAGTACAATTATAGGATCATATGGTAATTCTGTGCCTGACTTTTGAGGGGCTGTCAAACTGCTTTTTATAGTAGATGAACCATTATATACATTCCCAACAGCAATGTACACATGTTTTACTGTTTCCCCATCCTTGCTAACGCCATTAATTCCTGATTTTTTTTTAAAAAATTATAATCACAGTGGGTGTGAAGTCTAAATGGTTTCTTTTTATTAGGCCATTCCTAGTTTCTACTTGAGGA
>NW_011901051.1:4012-5245 GCF_000151845.1 Pteropus vampyrus | reverse complement strand
ACTATAGTTTTGCAAGTTTTGCATATTACCATTGTTGGAAACTGAGTAAAGGGTATATGGAATCTCTCTGTATTAATTTTTACAACTTCATGTGAGTCTACAATTAAGTCAAAAAATAACGTATAAAGCTCTTCTGGTCAGAGTGGTTGCAGCGGGAAAGAATACATGCCAAGAGAAGAGGTGGAGGCTTTTTCCGTTGTTCGGTGTTCACCACGTGTTATGTTAGTGGAAAAGATTCCTCTCGAATGGTAGAATTTAGGGTGTACAAATCACATATACTTGTGACCTTGTATTTTATATTTTTGTGTACGTGCTTTAGCTCTCTGATGAGTAATAATAAAATTTTAAGAGCAGAGATTGTCTGATAAATGTATATAACTCCCATGACAGCCAGCACCAGGCCCTAGATATGAGTTCTGCATCTTTCGATGAATTACTGTATGCATATGCATATGCTAAGAGTCCATGGACCTTCACTACAATTTGGGCTACAATTAGCTTCTACAAATAGTTACAGAAAACATGAAGGCTACTGTTCTTTCTATTAGCTCTGAATAGCATTCATGGTCCTCTGAAGTGTTTATTTAGATTGTGGTTTATTGAACCTAAAGTTAAAAGAGTGTCTTAAAGAGGCTCTGTCATCTATCTCTCTCATTTTACATGGCAGAGATGTCACGTGACCTTCCTGAAGACCCACAGGCCAAAGGTGGCCAAGAAGCAGATAGTGACTGGGGAGCGCAAGAGTTGGTTTACTTTGAAGAGCGTCAGGTTAGGAGGAAAGCATCTCAGTAAGGGATTAAAGTTGTTTCTAGATGACTGAAAGCAGATCCCTCAGTGAACATATTCTGGAACGAGGCAGTATGTATTTATCAGCAGATCAGTGATGGATCCCACAGGGTCTAGGGATCCTGTACAAGCCCCGATAAAACCAGAGAAGCCAAAGAAATTATTGCATTCCTCACATACTTGAGTAATGGTCATTCCGCTTTGTGAAAACCCATTTTGAGAGAAAATATACGGCAACAGTAAAGTTTCTTCTTTATAGGAAACATAATTTTCTTATTTTAACATAAAGGATGTTTGAGAGATGTAGCATCATGAACCCTGTGAGCCACTAAGAAAACTATAACAGAATTATTAAGGAACTATCAGACTATAGCCGGTAACCGCCACATAAATCAGTGGTTTTCAGCCAGGTTGCGTATTGCATATTAGAATCACTTAAGGGTTTTA
>NW_011901051.1:0-2518 GCF_000151845.1 Pteropus vampyrus | reverse complement strand
CCCTTCATTAGCTTTGCCCATCAACATTAGGACTCAGACCTCGATCTTTTACCTGGGTTCGTACGCTACAAACCCATCTGTTCTTTGGACATTTCTCATTAAATGGCCCAACGGCTTCTAAAAGTCAATGTAAGCCAAAGTAAATGTGTTACCCATCCCCCACATGCGCGCGCGCGCACACACACACACACACACACACACACTTCAGCCACATGTAATCCTTCTGCATTTTTTTTTGATGATAACACTGTCTCAGCCTCTCCAAATATCAGAGCTTTCAGAGTCAACCACAACCCTTTGTCTCTCACTACTCCACAAAGTCCTATAAATTCTGCCTCCTAAACAGCTCACATATTTGTTCTTCACTTTCCACCTCCACTGCCACCACACTGGGTTATATTTCTTGAGATTATTTTAATAATCCTTAAATGGCTTCTAAGTCTTTCACCAAGCTAAGCTTTCTTCTGATATGCATAACTAATCATGCCATTCCCTTATTTGAATTCTTCATGGGATCACCACTGCCTTCAAATTCTCCATAATCTTTTCTTACCTTTTTTAGACTCAACTATGTTTATCTTCGCACATAGACTGTATCCCTAAATTCTCCTAAACGTACTTTACTTTCTTATGCCTTCATACCTTTTTAGTTCCTCTACTATCAGGATTCAACTTGTCAAGGACCCACTTCGAAGCCACTAGAAGGTTACCTCGGAGTGCCTTACACAGGAGACGATTCTATAGTTAGAGAGTTGTCATTTAGAAGGCCTAAGATAACATAATCAAGTAGAGAACCAGAATCATTTTCAAGGAAAAATTAACATCAGTAAAGTTATAGTTCATAGTAAAACAATGTTGCCCAGCAGGAAGAAAGAAGGGAGGGATAGAAATAGGAGATGTTAGTTTGCAGTCAAGAAAGTTTAAAGAAAGAAGAATTAAGGTTCAGAAAAGAGACCTTGGATAGTAGTTCCGATTGAGACGATAAATTGACGGTTGGTGCTGGCTAGCTGCTTTTTTTTTAGAAACTGAGAAATGAAAAAGAAGACAAGTGTCATTGTAATCATTCTCCCAGCCGCCGACTCCACCAGTCTCCTTGATCATGGTTGATTGAATCAAGCGTAGATCCAAGCTAAATGTGATGCAAGTTAGACCAAAATACCTTCCAAATAAGGTGAACCAGGGACAACCTGAGACAAAAGGCAGTGTGAGCTGAGTTAGATCATGACGGTGGCCTGTCGAGTGCTGTGTCTGACCTACCCAGAACGGCCATGGCTTCCCTCCTGGAGGTTAGGTTTAGACTGCCCAGAATCTGTCACTAAATTTCCTTTTTGACTTGAGTATACCAAAACGTCTCTAAATCATTTGGGAACAAAGCAAAATAGAGAAAACTGTGTTTTCAATATGATTTCTTTTGTCCAAAAAAAGAAAAAGGCACTTAAAGTTTAGACTTAAAACAACAACAGATAAATCCAGACCCGAGGAGTATGTTGATGTCCAGTGCTGGTGGAAGGTGCCTGCCGACTCTCATAACTGTAAGCCAGCTGCTCTCCTGGTTGCTGTTGCGGCCTCCAGTTGGTAACATGCAATGTGATGGCAGGTATTGCAAAAATACTCAACACAGATGGGCAGACACGGGAGAAGAGTGGCCTTCAATTGAGGGCAGAGTGTGTCTTACATGAAGCTATAGCACCAGCACTCTTTATGAAAGGATCCCTCAGGAAAAAGTGTTCCTACACCCCTGCCACTTGAGTTAATGAATAAGCCAACGATTTAAAATTTCACTTTCCAGCAGATAAATAACTGAAATGCAATGCTGAAAGAAACAAGCCAGGATTACCTAATGAGAGAAATAACTCTACAATGATGACAAAGTGCAATAATTCCAGGAGAGTCATTGTTCAAATTGACTCTGGTAGCACAAGCAGAGAGGAAAACCGGAATTGAGATAAACCAAAGTTATACTAGGAAAATGACACATCCAAAGACTTGAGTGAAAACAAGAAAGCAAATGGTAGGAACAGTGGTCTTCAGTGCAAGACATAAGGATGACTCAGGAAGAATCTCCCTGTTTGGGAAACACTTTCTAATATGTTCCTCAAACTGCAAGTTCATTCCTCCATAATAGCATTTACCCTACTGAGATCACTGACTGTCCTGCAGATGTTTCGCACAAAACCAAGTTCATGAAGGGAAAGGATGGCCCAGCACATAACACAGCGCCCGGCACAGAGGGGGACTATAAATGGTTGCTGAAAGTGCGTTGAATGAAATCGGCACGAGCATACTATTTGGAGCACAAAAGTAGCATTTTAGTCTCATCTAGATAACTAGAAGAGAATGATGGAAGCAAATATATTTAAATAAAGATACTTCTGAAAATGCAAATAGATTGCCTTCACATAGCATTCTTCTTCAGAGTATAAGTAATTGCCTAATTCATCAGAGAAACTTTTAAACGTTAAACTGATGCTGGAGATAGGAGGGGAATAAAGCAAATCTGTCTTGCTTGCGAAAAATT
>NW_011901050.1:2332-4638 GCF_000151845.1 Pteropus vampyrus | reverse complement strand
CAAATAAAGCACTTAAAAGGATTTGTGCATTTTACTCACTTATATTTCAAGCTTAACTTTTCTGAATATGCTTCTCAAAATTATAGAAAAATAGAATGCTACTACATTAATAAAATCAATAACAATAATCAAATAAATATCGAGTAATAAGAAATGCCAAAATGATAGGCATCTTTCTTTGTGATAAATGTTGGCAGATGGAAGCAGGACATTTACTAATGGAACCATATAATAGTGAAGTATTTCATGCACAAATATCCTAAATAAAATTATCATTTCCCAGGCATGAAAATACTTCAAAATTATAGTGTGCACAGCTCTAAATTGATTTCATAAATGGATTCCAGAGAATCGTGTATCAGATAGTTATATTTAAGATGCTACTCAAGCTTCTTGACTACTTAAAGGTGAAATTACCTATGCACAAAACTATTAATAATAAGAAAAACAAAAGATCCACATTTTCAAAGAGAACTAAATGCTTGGTGTAGTAAGACAAATAAAAAGTATGAAGACAGTTTCCAATTGAATAATACTGATACATAGAAGGCAGATTAACGTTATAATTATTCATCAGGCTTAATTTCATATAAGCAACTTGCAGTCATCATAATCTAAAAATTCTTCATCTATATCATGATTGCAATTTTGATCATTATCAGATTGACTTACTTCACCATGTTTCCTCCCTGAGGTGCAACATAGTGCATGGTTAAGAGTAAAGATCCTGGAGTCAGACTGGCTGAATTGATAGCCTAGATTCGTGACTTTAGGCAAGGTACTTAACCTCTTTGGTCTCAATTTCCCCATTTATAAAATGCATTAAAAATGAAAAGTATAATTGTATAGGTTTTTTGACAATTAAGTGAGATGATGCAATGCTTGATACATGGGAAGTGCTATATTGGTTCTAGCTATTGATGTTATAATAGAAAGAATGGTAAAACTACTTAAATGAAAGTTCCAGAAATCTCAAAAACAAGGTGCTATGTGATCCCAAACTCAGCTGTGGCACAAGAGAGGAAACTTCTTTATGTTAGTCCATAGAGCTATTCAAGCACTTTTCCGAACATCCGCCTGAATTTAGCTTTTACATCTTGTTTTTCATGACAAAGCTAGAAAAAAGAAATTCTCATACTGGCTTGCTTTGTTTGCTAGAGTTTTTTCAAGCCCATATATGAGAATATTTTTAAAACAATTTAATCATCTGAAATAACAATGGAGGAAAAAAAACAGTATGCAAAAGCAATTAATAAAGGCAACATTATTTTTGTTTCTTTTGAGAAAGATTTTTTTCTAGTGAACACTAATGAAGGAACATAGAAAGTGGTCCACTTTACTCTCTAAAATGTATGGCTAGATGCATTTTCTGTTGAGATGAGACCGATATAGAAAACATTTCTGTCAAAAGAATGCATATCACAATGCATATTGTGATATGCATTCTTTTTAAAGCAAAATATTTAGATGACTAACTTAATACTTCTTTTTATTTAGTTTTTTTTTACACTGAGACTTGTGTATTATACATTTTTCATTCATGATATTTTTATATGGGAAAAAACAAAACAAAACATGAATGTGGCCAGTAAGTGAATAGGGTCTGCTCTGCTATTGCACACACGTACCATTGTTCTCTTTGTAGTAGTTTACTAATATTCTTTAAAACTTTGAGCTAACTTTTATATTAATCTATGTTACATCACTTATTTTGACTTAGAACTTCTTAGTGGCCCACCCAACTCTTATCTCCCTTGTTCTAGAAGAACCCAAATAATATCTAACAATCGACCTTATTTTTTGCTCCAAAGCAGAATCCTAATTGGTCTATGTCATCAAGCTGTACAAGGCAGTCCCTTTGTCAGGCAAACCAAGGTTTTGGGGGCTCTGAAAACTCTAAAATTTGGAGACATTCTTTTGGAAGAATAATACAAATGAGTAATATAAAATATGTATGTTTAAATATTTATTAAAAACAAGAAGATTCATAACAAATTTTAAAACTTTATAGCTGACTAAAAATACCGTGACACAAAATCCAGAAAGACACTTTTAATGAACTACTTGACTCATCTCTACATTTTCCTTCTTTTTTGAAATGCATACTCCTTGATTATAAAGCCACTTCTTATAAAATAATTTTATAGTTTCACTTCCTATAGAGAGAATAAAAATATATTTCATTCAGTCTTCCATCCAGCAAAGTTAAAAGTCAAACTTCATTTTTATTGTTGATAATAACTTGCTGTTTTTTGTTTTGCTACAGGCATATGCTTTACAAATAGAGGAATTCTGATACATTCTCT
>NW_011901050.1:0-330 GCF_000151845.1 Pteropus vampyrus | reverse complement strand
AGTATCTCCAATCCCTTTTCTTTTCTTCCTTACTTAGAAGTGATAACCATTCTAAATTTTGTGTGGATCATCTCAAAGCATGTTTTTATAGTTTTGCTATACAGATATATATACACAAACACAACAAACATGTACACATATATGATGTATTATATGTAACACATACATATTCATATGCATACTATATATTTATATATAGTTATATATATGTTTATGTCTTATAATATGCTATCAAACATCTTTCTGGAACTTGCTTTTTTTTCACTTAACACTTTGTTTAATCCTTATCCATGTTTATAAACCATATGTGAAGATCTGGCTCAATAATTT
>NW_011901049.1:2840-5380 GCF_000151845.1 Pteropus vampyrus | reverse complement strand
TGAATAACTAATAAAAAGGGCCAGGTTTGGAGAGATTTGGATACTCCAGCAAGAAAGGAGATGGGAGTGTCTGATTTTGCAGAACGGGGGATGGCCTCAGTGGTGGAGGAGTTTCACTGTTCAGTTCTTAGCATTCTATGTGCCGAGCAGCGGGTGATCTCAGCGGGAGGGGTTTTGCTACATCCGCAATTTGCAGTGTGATTAGACATTTCTCTCGGACCTGTTGCCTTTTTCTGCATTATTCTTGGAAATGTGGCATTCAGGCCGGAGCCTCTGGCCCTCCTGGAAATTCTGTGAGCTATGTAACAACACCCTTGAATAAATCCTTAACTTATTAGAGTAAATTAACCCCCCCCCGCCCCCAAAACACAAGGTCTTATTAATGACCTTAATACTTATTATGGGCTTCATGTTCATTTTTCTGAGTTTCTCCTTTTAATTAATCTGGCCAGTATGAGTTCTCAGGCCCATTTTAGAGGTCAAATCTGAGCAGAGGCCAAGGAGATATTTTAATTTAGAGTTTGCTGAGGCCGTTGTATTTATTTGCTAGGGCTGCCATACACCGTACCACGGAGTGGGGGCTTAAATAATTATTTTCTCACAATTTCTGGAGGCTAGATCAAGGTGCTGGCAGGGTGATTTCTTCTGAGGCCTCTCTCCTTGGTTTGTGGGTGGCTGTCTTTTCCCTATGTTTTCACCTGGTCTTCCCTCTGTTTGTCCTGATCGCCTCTTATATGCCAGTCATATTGAATTAGGGCCACCCATATAACCTCGTTTAACTTTCATTACCTCTTTAAAGGCTCTGTCTCCAAATACAGTCAGATTCTGAAGTACTGAAGGTTAGGACTTCGATATTTAAATTTGGAGATGAAGAACATAATTCAGCCATAACACCCATGAGATAAAAGAGTTTAATACTTCTTCGTCTTCCCTCAGCTGGGATTCTACTTGTATAAAACCATGGCCATGATACTATGATGGTTTACTTTCTCCAGCATAGGCAGAGTTTGTCTGACTTTCTGGAAATGAATAGAAAGATAGCTCTACATAATTTAGAAATTCCATGATAAGTGTAGCTGTAAGCTAATCTTAGTAATATATATATTTATGTAAGCTAATCTTACTAAAATATATATATGTATATATGTGTGTATAGATGTGTGTGTGTGTGTGTGTGTGTGTGTGTGTGTGTATACATATTTATAGGTTATGAAAGAAGTATAATAAATACAGAACCTATTGAGTTATGTCGTGAAAAAAGGAAAAATATAAAATAATTTAGCTGATTTTATGAAAACTCTATATGTTGGAAAATCCAGGAGAGACTTAATTTTAAATTTTCTGCCCCACGATCTTCACAGTGTGTTCATACGTGTCAGGATGTAGTTCCAGCTTAGGGCTTGGAATGTATAGTCACCATACAACTTTCTTAATTGACCTGTTAGGCTGAGCTGATTTCTTTGTGCTAGAAGGCTGTTCCAATTCCTTCCATCCATGCAGAGGACTTCAATTTGAACCCATCAATCACCTACTGAAAAGGACTTGTGAGATGCTCAATATAAGGAAGGGGGGAAGCTCTTTCAATCCTTTTCTTAAGGTAATTTACCTAAGACTTAAGCCCATCAACGCATTCATATTAGAATTGTGGTGTAAGGGTGGGTAGCTACCTTGAGGCTTGGGCTTAGTCAGCTTCCCACAGGGCTTGGAGATGGTGACCGTCTTCTGGCAGTCAGCGTTGTGGAGGGCTCGCTTCAGACTCCCAGTTCTGGTCTTCAGGGCGGTATTGAGGTCACATTCTCCCCAGGCCTGGAACTGGTATTTGCATTCCGCTAAAAGGCAGGGTGGGACCAAACAGAAATCTTTGAGAGATCTTATTGTAGTGCTGTGAAAAGAAAGATCTACTTTTGTTTTTAATTTTTTTGTGTGTGTTGAGATCGTTGTAGATACGCATGCAGTTCTAAGAAATAATATAGAGAGATCCCATACACGATAAATAGCAATAACTACAGAACAAGATATCAATTCCCTCAATCGATATCTTGCATAACTGTACAGACAGGTGGCACAACCAGGAAATTGACATGGATACATTCCACCGAACTTATTCAGGTGTTACCAGTTTTACATACAGTCGTGTGTATGTGTGTGTGTGTGTGTGTGTGTGTGTTTGTGCATTTAGTTCTATGTGACTTCATCCTATGTGCAGATACAAGTAAACACCGTCAACACTATGACACAGAACAGTTACAACCAAGGGTCCTTGGGTTATCCTTTTACAGTTCTAGCTTATCCATCTTCCTTCCTTCCCATCTCCTTAAAACCCTTGGCAACCACTATTCTATTCTCCAACTGACAATTCTGTCATCTTAAGATATGAATGGAATCAAACAGAATGCAACCTTTTGAGGTTGGCTTTTTCCACTCGGCATAATTTCCTATGGCACCTCCTCAAAGTTATAACGAAATGAAGTTGACCAAAGGACTTTATTTGAGGACTCGCTGTAGTGCCAAAGTTGAGAAACCCTGGGGTTAGGTAAGAT
>NW_011901049.1:0-1030 GCF_000151845.1 Pteropus vampyrus | reverse complement strand
AGGAAGGGAGGGAGGGAGGGAGGGAGAGAGGAAAGGCAAAAATTAGGTAGTCGGCTTAGATGGACATCGATCAGTGAAGAGTCCCGCCTTCGTAACCCTACTGCTTACCCGGTTTCTCTTTCTTCCCAGCTTCAGCAGTGTCCACAGCTGCCAAAATGAAAATGAATGCCAAGAAGGCGGCTGCAAATTTTCGACGCTGCTGCAGGTACTGTTGGGACTGCATCCTAGGAATAAACAGAGAAACAGAAGAACGTAGTGTCAGTCTAAGTCAGAGAGGAAGGCTCATTGAACAACTTGATGGAGGGCTCCATTTTCCATGTCTGGGATACTAGATTTTCGAAAGATTTATATCAGTTATCTTGGACAGAATTCTCTCTTTTCTCTCCAACACTCACTGAAATATGTGCTCTTCTGCAATCTGTCATGTATTCACTGACAAAATCCAACGGTTCTCTTTACACACAGCCATTTTCTAAGTATGACTCAAGAATTACGGAAGCAAGAGTTTTGATGGCATGTGTTTGAGCAGACTCCTACAGGTAATCTTGCTGATAGTGATACTGGGTAATGTCGATAATTATGGTCGTCTTCATAAGTCCTGACAGTTCCTAGAAATGACCACCTGTGGATAATTTGAATGGAGACAATGAATGGATTATGTGTACAAGTATATATTAGCTGTTATGTCTAGACTGACGTCAGTATCGATGAACATCTCTGATTTTTTTTTTATCATTTCCCATGACTGTAATTATCTTATCATCACTGTTCCATTATTCATTGGTCCGCCAAAGAGTGAAGCACGAAACAGAAGTAGAACTAGCATACCTTTGCTATACATCAAACACACAAAATCACATGTGCTGAAAATCTCTAAACTCCAGGATGTAATTCTAGGAAGAATTTATACTTTCATAATTTAAAATTCTCCACATTTGACATGAATCAAAATCTCAGAATAACATTAGAATAATTCCCAAGACCCAGGACAATCCAAGTCCTGGTAGCTGCACCAAACCAGTGGCTACAG
>NW_011901048.1:4529-7131 GCF_000151845.1 Pteropus vampyrus | reverse complement strand
ATATAACAGATCTGGGGTGGGGTCTGAGAATCTGCATTTCTAACAAAGCGCCCAGTTGATGGGAAGGGGACCACACCTTACTTTGACACTGGGAAATCATTATCTGTTGATCTTAAATCTATATATTATAAAATTCTCTGGACTTCGAGACCTTGTAAAGCAAAAAAAGCAATTTCTCTAGCCTAGGAACCATTCCACCTGCGATAGATAGCATGCACTCTGTCTCCTAGAGGTATGAGTTCCAGAGTAAGATGCGCTTGGATTCAAATCTTGGCTCTTTCACTTACTGAGGCCATGGGCAAGGAAATCTGAGGCTGAATTGCCCAACTCTTGATCTAGAATATACCAACTGTCACCTTGACCCCCACATCCCCACACGGCCTACACTGCGGCAACACTGTTTCCTCAACTATAAAATGGGAATCATAATAATAATATCTACCATTCACAGTGTGGTTGTGAGAATTCAAGAAAATAATAATACATCTAAAGCTCTTAGCCCAAAGTCTAACTCATAGAAAACTCAGTAAAAGTCAATGCTATCATGCCTAGTCCTTGAAGAGGATTTCAAGAATTCCCTACAGATCACATATAATACAGCAACTCCTCCACTGACAGCTCCCACCTACCCAGACTTTTCAACAAGATGCCAAGACAAGAAAGAGAGCATTTTCCTGAGAAAACACTGTTCACAGTCCTCTTGGATTTCTTGGTCCTCCTGCCATCCTTATAACTCTGCTTCAACCCAGACTCTCGTATATGCTGCTGTATGAAGTCCACCTGGGGTACTTTCACCTAAAGTCCTCCAGGCACCCTAAAATCACTGTTCAAAAAACAGTCTTTTTGAATAGAGAGAAGAAAGGTGTGAGCCATCATTAATTTAGCCAATCGAAAATAAGCCAACCATCATACCTCCTGAACACACGGGTTTCATTTGAAATTTATGTAATTCAGTGCACATTCTCCCCATTTGAAAAAATGTTTTATTTTTATAATAAAAGTAATAAATATAGGAAAGAAATTAGAAAATTAAGACCACTAGTGATTTTTATCACAAGACCACTGTTAATAGTTTGATACTATTATAGTTGTATACAGATTTTTGAAAATGGGATCATAGTATTTATTATTGTTCTGCAATCTATTTCACTTAGCATATTGTACAACTTTTAAATATTCATCCACGACATTAATTTTAATGGCTGCAAAGGGTTTCATGGCATGGTTGGGCAATAATTTACTTAACTCCTTGGAGCCTCTTCTCTCTCACACGTGCTGTGTATATTTAGGATACAGCAGAATGAATGGGTGTATTTACAACGGCTGCTCTCTGTTACTGGGACATGTGCAAGAATAGAACTGTTGATTTGATCAAACTAAAGTAATATTACCTAATACACTTGCAGATTAATTTTCTTAATCAGAAAAAAACATTTAATTTAATTAATTAAAAAATGCTTCTATTCATTTTCTGGGTATTCTAATATTGGAGAGCAGGTGGTCCATAAACTCCTTCCCTTTTGTACTCCAATGTAGTAGAAACATTTTTCTCCATTTTTGTGTTAATGAGAAATTTAATTCTGTCAATGAAATTGAATTAAATCAGAATATACATTACATACATTCCTCCCCAGAGCCTAAAGATAGTAAGAAAATTTTAAACATTTTTCTTAAATAAAGAAGAGGGATATTAAGACTTATATAAGGTATTTACTACGCTTCCATTCTGCAATCACTATGGGGAGGAGGCAGAGGCTTCAGAGTGGTGGGGGGAGATAAACCTAAGCCTTACACTGTACATTTTAATTTGTTAATACTGTTAAAGGGTCAAAAACTTTCCCTGCGTGAGGAAAAGTCCAACTCTCTGTTTATGCTGTGCCTCTCAAAGGAGTCTCGTAAAACTGATGGCCATGATTGCAGGAATCGCCTTTCCAACACCGAGCATTCACTTCAGGAAGCACATACAGTCATGGCCTTTACATCCAGCGCTATATTACTCCCAAGAACTGTCAAGTATCTGCTCGGAAAGGGACCGTCTGCCCCTTCTACCCAGCCCCTCCAAGTCTGCGCCTCCTGCTTCTCATTTCTCACTAATAGGAGGACCAACATCACTAGGAAAGATGCAGAGAAGATTATATATATTATCTAGAAAGAATAAACTCAGATATCTCTTGCAAAAAATTATTTATTACTTCCCATAACAAATCATCCTTGGGGGACCCAAGGGTCTGCTGCTATGACATACGCAAATAAGGCAACTGCCCAATCCGAAGAGACGAGCAGGGTGCAGCCAATCTCTTCCACAGCTAAGCAGACATTTCCTTTTCATGCCCCAGGGCTTCAAATTTAAAACTTTATCTCCTCCAATCAGCTTCCCTCTTCTGATTTCCATATCACACTTAATAAAACAAGAGCATCATTCTCCCAAGATGCTCAGTTCAGGATCACTGGCCATCTTTTATTATTCCTCTTCCTTACCTTCATTAGACTTGAATATTCAGTCATTAACTCACCAAGTTGTTTCTTCTCTCTTCACAGTATTGCTTCCATCTGCCTCTTTCTTTAGGCTTCCTTAGCCAGTATCTCAGTTTAGGTCTTTATT
>NW_011901048.1:0-2264 GCF_000151845.1 Pteropus vampyrus | reverse complement strand
ATTTAGCATATAGCAGACACACAAATGATTACTGAACATAGGAATGAATTTCAGTAACATTGAACCTGTACATCCAGTGTAATGTAACACCTGGGATATCAATGTAATAAATATTTCTATGAATAAGAGTTCCAATCTTCAGAATCCAAGAAGGAAATACAAATGCTCAGTTCAAACTCTCCAAACAAAGAGTACCTGAAAAAAATACTGAAAGAGAAGCTGGCATTCACTTGCAAACATATGCCACTGTCAATGTTACCCTTTTTCTCCAGTCTTAGGGGTGCGTGTGTGTGCATATTTTAGTTGTGTGGGTTTCAAGTTCATATAGGAAGTTAAGAATAAATGCTTACATGCGATTTTTTAGCATCTTGCTAAAAAATTTTGCTCCCCTCCCAAGAAGATATCAAATTTAAGTACTCTAGCCCTCAAATCCCACTGAAGAGCAGGGAGAATTAGGAGACGAAGAAACGTGAAGGGCAAAATTACTCTTAAAAGAGGTAAGTGCATCTTTTCCGCCTTTCTGAAGAGTGACCACTATATCTTCCATAACCCCGTGTAGCAGTATCTGAGAAGCACACAGAAGGCTGAAAAAACTGTGGATGACCCTACTAGAATTTCATGCTTACGTATACATGTGACTTAGAGCCAGTACCCACGCCTCCAATCTCTCAGAAGTCACCCATAAATCAGCAAATGAGACAAGTGCTGCAAATAGCATTTCTCATGAACAAGAACCCTGGCTATGTTGCTAGATTTTTTGTAGTTAACACAGAAAGATAAAATCTGTTTTAACACTTTGTCACGAAATTCTCAAACTTACACAAAAGTAGAGAGATAGCGTAATGAACTCAGTTTTAACAGTAATCAACATATGGCCAATCTTATTTCATCTATACTCTATCTACTATATTATTTTCAAGCTAAACTCAGATACCATAACATTTAATTTAGAAATACTTCATTATGTATCTCTAAAAGATGGACTTTTAAAAAATCATCACAATGCTATCATTATACATTAACAATGAAAATTCATTTATCTTATCAAATATGCTGTCAGTGTTCTTACATGTCCCAATAGTCTCACAACATCATCATCTTTTTACAGTTGGTCAAAAATTAAATATTCATAATGGAAAGGAACTTAAAGACTGCATAGTCTAATTTCTACCCAGTATGATCCAATCCTCCTTAAATAAGTATCTCGCTGTGACACTACCCCTGAGAAGTGTGCTTCTTGTGGGAGACACAAATCTTAGACTCATGAGCTGATTTTTTTTCCCAGCATGTTATTTTACCATCTTTTATAATTGCAATAATTCACATACTATAAAATTCATCTATTTAAAGTGTACGACTCATGGTTTTTAGCATAGTCACAAGGTTATGCAACCAATCCCACTATCAAACTTTAGAACATTTCCACCACCCCCCAAAAAAACCTGTACACTTTAGCAGTTGCTCCCCCTGTCTCCCCTTCCCCAGCCCCTGGAAACTACCAGTCTGTTTTCTGTCTCTGTGGATTTTGCCTTTTCTTGACATTCTTACTTCACTCTCATGATGTTTTAAAACTGTTTGGGGTCTGCTCCCAGCCCCCCGACCAAGATAAGAACTGTCCTAATAGAATGCAAGGGGTACCTGTCGCTTAAAGAAGATTCCTTAGCCGAGGGCTGCCCTTTCTCCCCTAATTTGGGAGGCGAGAATCAGCTGTTTCTTTTGCTTCAGTTGTTAGAAAGCTCAGAGTTGAATTTGTGGCCCAATTTTTACAAATGTGTAGCATATTATTATACTATACATTTCTCTGACCAAACTTTCCCTCTATTCTCACTGCAGTATACTTATCTTAATTTTCCTTTTATTGGTTCATTTTTTCCCTTATATTGTAAGAATTTTTGTGCTTTATCTCAAATACTTTTTTTGGAACAAGATTTAAATACATAACATTTTTCTCCAGAAATTCTGGTACTATCCTATCATGTCTTAGCTTAGGAAAATCTCTCCCTTTGGGCTTTCTTTTCTTTCTGATGATGGATGCTTAGGCTGGTATTTCCAAAAATATGGTCCTACAACTCCTTTAGGACACGAATGCAGAAAAGGTGACTTGAGTTAGGATACGTGAAGTTTACTCCAACACACACAAAAAAAGAGGTATACGTGTGGGAGCAGAACCTGTAAAGAAAAAGTTGGTCATTCAATGGTTTAGAGAACTAAACATAACAGATTTGGGTGGTGAGGGGAAATAAAGAGAAAGAAGAAAGGTGACA
>NW_011901047.1:0-1833 GCF_000151845.1 Pteropus vampyrus | reverse complement strand
CGTCTCACCCAGCTCCGGGGCCTCCTTCAGAGGAATCCTGCTCAGGTCGCAGGGGACACAGGACAGCAGCGTTCCTGAAGGTCCAGAGGACTGTGCGGCCCCAGCGAACCCCCAGTCCGGCCTCCTTCCAGCTCAGGGACCGGCCCAGGCTGGACCGGAGCTTGTGGCCATTGCTGTCCCGGGCTGCTGGAGGCAGAGTCGGCCCCGACTCCCTCCCAGCACCTTTTGGGGAGAGCCGCGTGGGCCTGGCCACCCTTGCCGCGTGCGTGGTGTGTATCCTGGCCAGGGCTCTGGTCCCAGAAACCACGAACCTGAGCTCCCAAGGGAGTGAGCTTCCCGCCGCTCAGCCCTGCCGACTCCTATCTTTGGAAACAGGAAAGAGAACAGAGGGCTGATGCTCCACCTCCAATAACGCCCTGCCTTCATGCGACTCATTTTGGCCCAAAATAGCCCCAGCCCTTTCCCAGGATGATAATTCAGCCTCTCGAGCTAGAAGGAGGGGTGAGGAGGAGCCAGGGGGCCGGAGGAGGGGTGAGGAGGAGCGAGGGGCCGGAGGAGGGAGCCGGCGTCTCTGCCGTCGCCTGGAGACCAGGCGCAGAGCGGCCGTGGCCTCGAGCCCTGGGGACGTTTGCTCTGCACTGTGGGGCCCTGCACCATGCCTGGTCACCCAGGAAACCAGCCTAGGGGCAGGCACGCTATGGGCTTCGTCATATGGGGCTTTTAGAGCACGCAGGACCCTGTCTGAACAGCGGCCCAGGGTGAAGGCCCCTCCCGTGCCTGGGGGACTGAGTCGCTGGGGTCGCGGGCGCCGGCACAAGCCGACCTCGGAAGACCTGCCATTTTGGCGTCTCATGACTCTCCTTAAAAATCACCTTTTAAAATTGTTCCCTGAACACCTTCCCCTCTGTCTTTGCGCTGTTTTCTAGTGGTGCCTCTGCGTCTTAATTTTCCGTGGACCGGGAAAATCGGTGACCAGAATGTTCCATCCGAAAAACCGTGTCCAGAGCTGCAGCGAAGGTCTGAGTGGCTCTGAGCTGTGGGCAGTGTCCCGGCCCCTCCCAGCCTCCGGGTCTGTCTTCCCAGCAGAGTGGGTGCAGCCACCGGAGGGCCCGGCCTGAACCCCCCCTCTGCCGGGATCCCCCTGGAAAGGCCTCTTCCTGCCAAAGCCGGAGCATCTCTGCCTCCTCGAGGGTGCGGGAGGTGGGGCGGGCGAGGGACGAGGTGGGGGCTTCTGTGGGGCGGGAGCGGACTGGCTGGGAGCAGCTGCGGAAGTCGAGGTGCCGGGAACCCCGACGCCCACAGATGTCTCGGCTGGGCCGAGGCGCTCGCAGCTGCGCTGGGCACCGGCCGCCTGGTCATTCGGGGTGCCGGGAACCTCGTCGTCGGGGGCCACGTGCGGGAGGAAGTGAGTCGGATGCGGAAGAAGGGGTGTGAGACTCTGAGGGCGTGGCTGTCCCGGGATGTCCCCCTGCTCAGAGCCCCACGAGTGGCCTGCGTCCCACCGTTTTCTCGTGGTGCTGAGTGTGGACTTCGCAAAGCCAGGACAGGCCACCGCTGCCGCACGGGGCACGTGGGGCGGGCCTGCAGCACCCCGGCCCTCCGGGGCCCTTTCCCGCTTGCCGAGCTCACCTTCCCCACTGTGGGCGCCGGCGCGTCCCTGTGGGGTCGGCACCCCACACCCGCCTTGAAGGACTGTGCGTGCGTGGGTGTCGTGGCTGTCACCTCTGGTTTGCCTTCTTCTGAGGTGCAGCTACCTGCCCTCCACGTCTGAATGTGCCCTGGAGACTCAGCCCCGGCCAGCACCCCTGGGGCAGGGGCAGCCTGCGTGTTGCT
>NW_011901046.1:6025-8687 GCF_000151845.1 Pteropus vampyrus | reverse complement strand
ATCTCATTTTGGAAGAATGGGTTTAAATTGGCAAGTGTCGAGATCTCCAGAGCAAGTACACAAATGAAAGATGAAATAAATGCCTTTCTTTTCTGCTTCTTACTTCGTCCACCTACCCCCACCCAGACTCTCACTTCCAGGAAGCCACATGCTATGAATGCTTCTGTCTGTTCCTCTCGGGCAGAAGATCTGGGAAGGAGGAAGTTAGAAGAATCCCATAATAGAGAGGAGTTTCAAGCCCCAGACTGTGTGCCGGGTTTACTGGGAACCACAGCTTTGCTCAGAGCTCACGTCTTACCAGGCAATACTGAAGTTCTTAGCCAACAGATCGTTTGATGTTACCAGAAGGCCTGACTTATGCGTGCCTTCAAGGGGTTAACTTCACAGTAACTCTCTAGGCTGCCACTAGAGATCCAGAGCACATTATAGATAGGGACCTTCGTATTCTTTTCTCTGGGCCCAGGAAGTTGCATATTTGGTAGTTTCATGACAATTAAGCAGAAAATCAGCTTATCAGCTCTAAAAGAAATAGAAATGTATATATATAATGTTTACCTCTGTGTTGTTATTTTTCTGCTTTCAGGAGATCCATTAAGGTTTAGAAAAATCTTTCTTTGTCAGTTGTTTAAATATACAGACAATTACTGGTTGTGGTCTTCATATCCTTATGATAGTTTCAGGGTTTTTTTTAATAAGATTGAGACAATCTTCACACACCCTTAGATATAAAGAATAAGAAATAAATAAGAAAAACCTTTCTTTGGTTATTTCATAAGCTGAATAATAAACAAACATTTAAGACTATACAAAGAGGGACATCAGCTAAAGAAATAAATTGCCTCTTGAATGGCAGGATAAGAATGTAAAATATTTTTATGAGAATTTGTTTTAAATAAAGCTGTTTGGAGTCTTATAGATACAAATTTTAAGTCACCATAATTCATGGAAGACTTTTTCGACCCACACTTCCTTTCCACTATTGCCTTGTGTGCTTTCTTACCCTCAGTCCCAAACACCCATTAAATTAGAAGCATCCACTGGTTCCTGAGATATTAAGATTATATCAAAATGGAAAGAGAAAAAGACAATCATACTTAGCTTTGAGTTTCCAAATTGACCTATGAGACTCATAACATAGAAAATAGTCATGCATATCAAAGGTTTTGATTTTAAGAGCTGAGTTTTTGAGTTTCAATAGACTAAGCCTATTGAATCACATAAAGTTTATGGCATAAACAATAGCTGAAAATTAAATTACAGCTTCATTGGCTAAGGTAGGAAATTAGGAAAGGAGAGCAATAAAGTCAGATGATAATACAGGTATGCAAGAAAGTTCTCTAAATCCTGCCCTAGGACCACCCCCAAGGCAAACTCTGAAGGAAGAAGAACTGATGGAAAATTCCAGATAGAGATCTCAGAGCAGGGAAGACCGAAACGACTATGAGAAGCCTGAGAAGTTGAGAAATCTCAAGGACAAGTCACCTTTGTCAGGACATTGTGGCAGCTAAAGAGGTCTGAGACAACTTGCTAGTAGATCTGAAACAACTTGAATCTCAGCCCCAGAAAGGAGACAGAGAGCATCTAAAAACTTTCCCATGCCCTCCTACTTCCAAAAAGAGAGAGCTAGGGTGCCAAAAGGAGCTTCAAAATCAGAATGAGTTTAACTTCAGAGTATGTAGATCAACAACCAGAGACAATGGTGTAAATGCTTCAATGACTAGACAAGGAACACTGATGACCAGATGCCCCTCCCCTCCAATTCACTGACAATACGTTTCTGTTGCAGCTACAGGGAGAATTTACCCCCAGTTCACTAGGTTTTAGTGCCTGTCATTAGATAAAATACAGACTCTATTTAGATATTTAGAGGAGTTGTTTCGTAAGTTATATTTTTTTCACACTTAAGTTTGTGGATAGTGAAAATTACATAGTTGTTCCACTATTCTAACAGGGAAATACTAATAATACATAATGGCCAGATAATAAAGAATGTTTAAAAATCTTAATAACCTGATGAACCAGGATGGGTCATCCCTGGTAGGTCAGTCTCAGAGTCCCATAAGAAATAAGCTTGATAAAGTTTAAGTAAGTATGTAGACATCTGAAAGTAATTATTATCTTTTTTTTTCTTGTAATGATTAGATTTTTGTTAATATGAAATGATTCCGTTCTGAGCACCACAAATGGAAAAAAAAATCAGAAACACAGAAGGTAGGAGAAATGAAAAGCAATTAATATCATGGTGCAGTCAAGGAAAAAAAGTAAGAGATACTTATCCATAGTTTCAACATCATAAAGAACGAATGCCTCCACAATGATCTCGAGGACCTGATAAAGAGTAAGCACTTGATAAACTTTTTTTTTTTTAAATAAATAGCTATGTTTTTTAGGATCCAAAATCACTCATTATTTTCTCTTTATTTTTCTCTTTCTTCCATGAAAACAAAGAAACATTTGAGCCTTTTTAGTTATCGTATTCTATTTTCTCAATTTTTATATCTTTAGCCATAGGCTAATTATTTTATTTTTCATCTATCTACTTAATAAGTATATACTGAATGCCTGGGAAGTGCCCAAGCACTGTTCTAGGTTCTGAGAATACATCAATTAATAAAACAGACAATATTTCCTGCCTGAGGAAGCTTACATTCTAATAGGAATA
>NW_011901046.1:0-2105 GCF_000151845.1 Pteropus vampyrus | reverse complement strand
TTGTTGATATACTTTAAAAATATATACTTTTTAAAAAATGTTTCATGGTTTTCAAATGTTTTATTACATATTTAAAGAAATAAAAAGGGGTATTAAAATTAAGAGTAAGAGAAAACTATAAAATGACTAAGCACTTTTGAAAAGCACCAAATAAAATTTATAGAAATGAAAATGATTTATAGAAATTTATAGAAATGAAATAATTGAAATTTTTACAACACAGTAAATAGATTAAATAGACGATTAGACACATCCGAAAAGCAGATTCAAGATAGAGTTTATAGAAATGAAATAATTGAAATTTTTACAACACAGTAAATAGATTAAATAGAAGATTAGACATACCTGAAAAGCAGATTCAAGATAGAGTTAAATTTATTACCCAGATGCAACACAGAAAGCCAGCTAGCTAGAGGAGAGAAAAAAATGAAAAGGAGTAGGGAGTTGAAGAACATCTAATGTACATCTGATCAGAGTTCCAGGAAAGTATAAGAGAGAGAGGAGAAGCAATATTTGGAGACCAAATGACTGAAAATTTTTCAAATCTCATGGACAACAAGACTTAGATTCAAGATTTAAAATGAATTCTAAGTAAAATAAGTAAAAAAAAAATCTGCAGCTAGACCATTATAGTAAAACCGTAAAAGAACAAAGCAAAAGAGAAGATTTTAGAAGAAGACAGAGTGAGAAAATAATATACACATTAAAAAGACTAGTTATTATACAGATAGAATACAATGGAAGCCAGAAAACAGTAGACTAGTGTCTTCAAAGTGCTAAGAAAAAAAAATGCCAATCTAGAATTGTATAGTCTGCGTAAATTATATTTAAAGCAAAACCAAAATAAGACATTTTTAGACAAACAAAAAAATTAGAAATTTTACAATCAACAGGTCCTTATTAAAGGAAGTAAATCAATACACTACAGAAGCACTTTAGAAAGAAAAATGGAAACTGAAAAATAAAGATGAGACACAAAGTCATGTTGAGCAAAGAAAGTGGTTAACATTTAACAAAATCTAAACGAGTATTGATTATGTGAGACAAAAAAATGAAATATCTAATTGGTAATGTTAAAAAATAATGAAAGAATTAAAATAGTATATGGGAAGAAAGAGGTTGATCAGATTGAGCTATTTGCAAAGAGTAAAAAAACTGATTAACTTATTAATCAGTTTTAGGCTAAGATTTTAATTTATTACTTTCAAACTAGTAGAGGGAAAACAATACAGTGACAAAAATAAATCAATCCAAAAAGAAGGCAAGCAGTAGAAAAAGAAATGTGGGAAAGCATGGCAAAGAGAAAACACAAAACAGGAATAAATCCAAACACATCTAAAGTATGACAGCCTAGATAAAAATATCCAGCCTGAATAAAAATGTAAACCTAGCTATTAGCTGTTCCTAAGACACATACTTAAATATTTAAAACATGAGAATACAGAAAGGTTGAAAGTAAAAAATGGGAAATACACCCGGAAAATATTAACCAAAAGATAGAATAGCTAGCTATATCAATATAGAACCACAATAATAAAAATACTTTAAGAAAAAAGTATTCCTAAAGATATCAGGTCATTTAATAAACATTTCAATTCACAAAAAAAAAATAATAATTCTAAACTTTTCATACTGAATGACAAATCTAAAAATATAGTTAACATTAAAGGAGGAGTATTAACAAAACTATACGAACAAACTTCAAAATCAACCATCTTTGTAGAATATTTTAACACAACCCTATTGATAATTGTGGGATGAAGCAAACATAAACAACAAAAAGTAAAGATATAAGATTTAGCTTAATTAACAAGTTTTGATTTATGTATTACCCCAAAATTAAAGAATATATATTATTTTAAGATATTCAGAATATATTTTGAATGAACCATATACTAGACCATAAAGTCTTAACACATTTCAAAGAATTGGTGGCATATAAACAAGTTCTTTCACAACAATAAAATTAGTTTAAAAAACAAATTACGAAAAGAAAACTAAACAAAAAAAAAATCCATTTGGAAATTTAAATCATGCTTCCAAACAACTTATGAGTAAAAAATAATTATAATCGAAACTAAAAAAAAGTTAAAATGGAAAGATAA
>NW_011901045.1:4392-6525 GCF_000151845.1 Pteropus vampyrus | reverse complement strand
GGCCGGAGGTGGTGTTTGTGATGTTACAGACGATGCTTTTAGGCCTGTGAACAGCAAATGCCGGCAGCTGGCCCTGGTGTGTTAGTTGTTATTTATGGGAAGAGCTCGTTTGGGTGATGGCCCACCGGGCTGGCTTTGGGAAGAAGGCACTGGAGAACGTGTCGTCCACAGATAAAACCGTCGCAAACCTGTCCGCCTCTAAGTCAGAGCTGAAGCAGGCAGAGCCTGCTCCCAGGGGGCCGGAGGGTCTGAGGCTGTGACGGGCGATGGGCGTTCATGGACGTTCAGTGCTGATGACTGTAGTTACGGGCTGAGCGATGGAGGAAGTACCGTCTGGGGCCCGGTGGCAGAGGTCAGCTGGGCCTGTGCTCAGGGAGGCCCACAGAGCAAGTGGGGCTTGGCAGGTGGGGACCCAGGGTGGCGAGGGGAGGGAGGGCATTCCCCGGGGGGCACAGCCCGAAGGAGGGCGTGGGGCGGGACCGTGAGGCCTGTGACGTCAGAGCGGAGGGACTGGCGTGGGCTGTGGGGGCCTTGAAGGCAAGGGCGGGAGGGGCTGGAACTGATATGGTCAGAAGCGGCGATGGGACAGGCGGAAGTCACAGAGGGAGGAGGTCCCGTCCGAGGCTCTGGTTTCCGCGTGTTTGCTCAGTCTCTTCTCCCTTTAGTGACCCAGCAGGAGGCAGTGTGGCCCCAGAGGGCCCCTGGGCTGGGGGTGTCTGGCCGGGACTCCGAGAAGATGCGTGACGCCTGTGCAGCCACGAGGAGGGCAGCTGGAGACTGACCGTCCCTCTATGATGGGTCTTGGAAGAAGGACTTTGTACCTTCTGGTTGCGAAAATAAGGAATAATTGATTTAAAGTGAATTATAAATCGGGGCTTATTATTTCAAAGAACAATACAACCCAGATGTCAGAGGTTCCTGGCTTTGTTTATTCCTACACTCCCCTGGGCCAACATCTGCAATTCTTTCTTCTCCCTCAAGAAAGACGCCCCGATGGCGATGAGCAGAGCCCCCCAATGACCGCGGCCAAAGCAGGAAGGGAGGGCAGGGGCCGTTTTCTTCCAACACCCTTTTCTAGCCAGAGCAGGAAGTCTTTCTCGTACGTTCTCCAGGAGGCTTCTCCCTCAGGTCACCAGCTGTGGGTCGGCTGGCCGGGCAGGTGCGAAGGAAGCTTTGAGATGTTTCTGGCCTTTTCAGCCTTCGTCATGGAAGGTGAGTTCAGCTAAGGAGAAGGGAGGAGGGGGAGGGGCCGGCCGGTGGCCCCGGCCACCGACAGTGACAGGGGCCGCTGGACACCGGAAGCGAGGAAGAAAGACCACGTCCTCCAGGCTTGCGGGGGGAAGAGGGGGCCTCCTGGGGTCCAGAGCGGCCTGCGTGTTGGGGCCCGGAGCGTAACCGCGAGTCGTGTGCTCGGAGCGCGTGAAGCCCCAGGGGCGGCATCTGCGCCGGCTTCACCGAAGCCTGAGATCACGGCCGCCTCGGTGTCTGTGCCCCCTCTGCAGTTTCAGCCACGAGGACTCCCCTGGAACCCGCAGGGTGGACGTGGCCCTGCGCCCCCTGTGCCCTGCTCTGCGGGGAAGAAGCCCCGGCCGGGCTCTCCCGGGAGCAGGTGGCAGTGAAGAGCCGGGACCAGAGCACGGCTCCTCCTGAATTCCCAGAGCCCACCGCCCAGCCCTTCCGGGCAGGGGGAGAGGGGCGCAGACGGAGCGAGGGCAGACGAGCGACAGGCAGAAGGCCGTCTGATGGGGAGTCACCCGCCCTCGGGGTGAGGGGACCAGGGCTCTGACATGGCCTCGACTGGGAGGCAGGGGCCTTTAGGGGGTGTAGATCTGGGTGGGGGGGTGCTATGTGGGGTGTCAGCTGTGCTCAGCAGGAAGAGGTCTATGGGGAGATTCTAAGAATGGACCTGAAGGGCTGGGGGAGCAAAGTGGCCAGGCTCCCTAAAGTCAGCCCACGTTGTCACATGGGAGTTCACAGAGGCCCTGTGGGGCCGGCGGGCCCTTCCCCTCGCTCCGTACCCACAAAGCTGTCCTAGGTGTGGCTGGGCCCCAGGGCCTGGGCCGGGCCACAGTTGGGTAGCGGTGAGGTGACTCACTGGAGGCTTGAGACGGGCCCTTTGAACATGCTTGGGGG
>NW_011901045.1:0-1937 GCF_000151845.1 Pteropus vampyrus | reverse complement strand
GGATGTGCGCCTGACAGCATCACGTCACTTCACCTCACGTCAGAGGCTCGCCGAGGGCTCCCTCTGTGCCGGGCGCCACGCTCACAACCGCTTGGGAACTATTGTCCTGCTTACTCCTTGACGACCCTGCGAAGTCAGTATCACTGTCCCCATTCTACAGGCGGGGAACCCGCGTTCAGAGTGTAACTTGGCAAGGTCACATGGCTAGGAAGTAAAGGAGCTAAACTTCGAATCTGTGTTGGTTGGGTCCCCGAGGCTAGGGCTGTTCACCGTGAGATCACGCGGACCAGCCTCTCCGACAGGGCCAGTGGCCGCTGGTCTTGCCGCCACGCCAAGCCCTCACACGATGAGCCTGGCACTTGCCACATGTAATTTTAATACAATAGAAACACTGACACATCTGGGCTTGCTTCCAGGGTGTGCCCGCTTTCCAGAATTTTCTAATTATAATTTCTGCAATATGTTTTAGCCCTTACATAAGGAGACCTCACCGTCAGTTTCTTTTTTTCCTGGTGACTCTGGGGCAAGCAGTGGTGCAGGGGACCCGGGGGTGGAGGCGAGTGTCATTCTGGCCACGCAGACGTCCGGTTGGCCTCTCTTGCTCCGGTAATCCAGGAAGGGCTTCCAGCTCGGTGCCATCAGCGCTCTGGTGGTCGGCTCTGGGCGGGGCCGATGTCCCCTTCTCTAGGTGAGATCTGCTTGCTCCTTGTTTTTACCTCAGAGACAGAGGAGAAGCAACGCCTTCAATAAGAAATGCACATGTTGATTCCTAGGTAGCAGCAGCAGAGGCCCTGGCGAGGATGGCCTGAGCAGACCCCACACACACACACACACACACACACACACACACACACACACACACACACACACACACACACAACAACACGAGAAATGCCAATTACCCACCAGCGTAGGGTATAAACCATTACCGGAGTCCTAAATGTAAGAGCTGAAACTATAAAACTCATAAGAAATCATGGCGGGGGCGGGAGGGGGTAAGTGTCACAGCACCGATTTTGACAATGATTTCTTAGATGTGACGACAGACGCTCGTGCCAAGAAAGAAAAAAAATAGATAAATTGGACTGCCTTAAAATAAAACTGTCATCAAAGCACACAATCGAGATCGATAAAGCGATCCACACAACAGGAGGAAATATTTGCACATCACGTGTGTGATCGGAGTTTAATATCCAGAATGTGTGTGAAGAGCTCCTGTAACTCAACAACAAAGTCAATAACCTGATTTAGAAATAGGCAAAGGACTTGAGCAGACATTTCTCCAGAGGAGATATCCAAATAGTCAATGAGCATGTGAAGATACGCTTCATACCGCTGATCATTAGAGAAACGTGAATGCAAATCAAAACCGCAAGGAGATATCACCGCCTAGCAATAGGATGGCTCATCTAAGAAACCAGAAAGGAAAAAAAACCACGTGTTGCTAAGGAGACGGAGAGACTGGAACTCTCACGCTCCGACGGGGTGAGGTGGTGCAGCCGCCGTGGAAAACGGCGTGGCGGGTCCTCAAAAAATTATAAACGGAATTACCACGTGATCCGGCAATTCCGCTCCTGGGTGTATATATCCAAAATAATTGAAAGCAGGGTCTCAAAAAGATACTGGCACACCCGTGGTCATAGCAGCGGTTATTCACAAGGGTCAAAAGGTGGAAGCACCCCAAGTGTCTGTCCGCGGAGGAATGAGAAAGCAGAGCAGAGTGTATACACACAGTGCGATATCACTCGGCCTTAGAAAAGGAAGGACTCTGTCACACACTGCAGCCTGGGGGAACCCGGAGGACATTACGCTAATGACCGAAGCCGGTCGCAGCAGGACAAATACTGTACAAACTCACATGCGGCCCCTTAGTGTAGACAAATTCATGGAGACAGGAAGTAGAATGGTGGCTGCCAGGGGCTGGGGGAGGGAAATGG
>NW_011901044.1:4342-6469 GCF_000151845.1 Pteropus vampyrus | reverse complement strand
TTTTCTTCTCCATGTCATGGGATTTTGAGTGGCTGTGAGTTAATACAGCAGTAGTACTGGAAAGAGGAAGAAGAGTCAATTGGCAGCCACTCTCTGCCCTGTGCTGGCATCTGCCAAGGTGACTAATCAGTCACCTGAGTCCTCAGGCACAGCCACATCTCCATCTACCATGACTAAGACAGTCATGTCTTCAGTCCACACTCTCTGTATTCTTCTCCTCCAGGTGTTATAAGAAGTCTACTGTCAGCCATTTGCATGACCCTCTTGGAGCAGAGGAACTTTTGAAAGTTCTCTTATGCCTTGGAGGGCACTCTCAGGCCTCTCAGTGAGCACATACCATGACAAATATTTGTACTTTATCGGTACTATACCGTAGTAGGTTAGATTATTTTTCCTAATTGCTCTTTACCACCCCTTGGGTGTGGTGGGCCCAAGTTTGGTTGCTTGACTAGAGGAGGATCAGCGTTAAAGAGAAGAAATTTAATGAAGTCCATGGTGGGAATGGAAACACTTTTATTAGTAAATCAAAATAATAGCCCAATAAATGTTCTCAAAGAACATGCAGTCTCCTAGGGGAGATAGACCTTTCATCAAGGAACATGGGGAAAGCTTTTAGATCTGTGTTCTGGAATTCTTTGGAGTGCAAAGGAGAAGAATAGTAAATTCTACCTGGAAAGAGAAGTGAATGAAAAGTATCCTGGAGAATATGATTCTAAAATAAAATTTAAAAGGTGAGCATGATTCCCACTGGTGCTGAGTTAAGATAAAGACATTTAAGGCAAAAGAAAGAATATGAGTAAAGTCTGAAGGCTTTTTCCTAGATATATCCAATTTTGAAAGAGATGTATTTAAATCTCCTATTATAATTTTTATTAAGTTCTCCTTGACTTCCCAGTGAATTTCGCTTTATCTATTTTCTAGGTTGGTTGGTGCATATGGGTTTATAAGCATTATAGTTTCTTCATAAATTATGCTTTTTATCATTGCATAATTTGCTTCTTTGTCTTATTTAGCACATTAGCCTTAAATTCCAGCCTGTCTGATATTAATATCATCCTTCGGCTTTCTTGCATTTTTATCTTTTCTAGTTTGTTTATCGTTGTTGTTGTCTTCTTTGTTTTGCTTTATTTCGTTTTGCAATTACCCGATATGTCTTTCCCTCATTCTTTTATTTTTAACCTTCATTTTAAGCGATTCTCTTTCAATCAGTACATAACTGAGTTTTATTTGGGTTCTAATTTAATAGTCTCTGCTTTTATAAGAGATTTAGGTTTGTTCCCATATACTACCATCACTAACATAATTGATTTTTTCCCCTCTATTTGATATTTATTTTATATTTTCATTTCTTCTTCCTTCTCCTGTTTTTCCTAATTGCTTTTCATTCTGTTTTTTCTCCTGGTGAGTTCACAGTATTTTTCTCCTCCATGAAATGGCTACCTCTTTTACCCTTTTCTCATCATTATTCACCTACTTCTCTTTCACTATTTAAAAACAAGATATATTTTCACCAATATTATATACTGTTCCCCCATTGATGGATTCTCTCTTTCCCTCTGTATCTCTCCTGCCTCAGTAGAATGTTATCTTTAAAATACTTTTACTTCCATCTTATGCCCTTCTATCCCTAGTTACTAGGTTTTTAGCAGACAACGTAGCACTTTAAGTCTTGGACTGCTTTTGAATTTCACCCAAAGTACATCATTGAAGAGTTTTGAACATGAGATTGAAATGGTCAAATCTGTATTTTTGAAAGAGCACTGTAACTTTAGTGGAGAGGCTTAGATAGAAGAGATAGACTTTATAGCTTATACTTTCAGACCATCCCTATACAGAGTAAATACTCAATAATAAATGATGCAGACATGAATGAATTATGTACAAAACTATGGATATTGTTTCCAGTAACAGGCACATTTTTATTTTTTGTACTTTACAAATATTCTCTCATAAACCTCATAAAGAAGTACTGATACGTTAGAAGCAACTGGTAGATATTCAGATGGTGATGGGATTATGAATCAAAAACTTGAATTTTCTGATCTTTATCTTTAATTCTAGAATGCCATCAGCTTAGCTCTGTAGTAAAGAGAAATTAGAGTAGTCAGGAGGACAAAGCACTAGTCT
>NW_011901044.1:0-2502 GCF_000151845.1 Pteropus vampyrus | reverse complement strand
GGGGGTTCAAGAATACCTTTCAGAGGGCTCGATGTGGGTCCAAGAAGTGTGAGGGATGTAGACGTACGCTCACCTTTCACTTAAATAAGTCTGAAGTGAGGAGAGGCTACAGTGTAAGGAGTCTCCACCTCCAGAGTTTGTCAAGGCCAGTGCTCCTGGTGCTTCACATGGAGAAGAGTGGACATAACAGCAAGGAGCCATGTGTAATCTGTCCTGAGATGACCTTATCCCAGGGTCTGTTTGAAGGATGCGACCCGCAGCAGGAGCCACCAAGCTGCTGCACTGCACGACTCCCTGTGAGATGTGGTGGTGCTGAAGGGCAAGCCCTAGGTAACCAGGAAGGATATAGCGGAAGGGTCGAAGAGAATAAGGTCACCAAAGAATCCCGAAAAGTGCCCCATGAGAGAAAACCATCACTTAGACCTCTGCCACGCAGAGCCAGGTAACAAGAAATAAGAAAAGAGGCCCTCCATTTTCTCCTTCCCTAAGCAGGTAGGCATTCAAGCATGGGTCAGTTGAAAGGATTGATAGCAGAAGCTTTAGGTTGCATGAGAGATGAGAAATTTTGACCTTCATTAAGCTGAACTTTTTAATACCTGAGAATAGTATTGTTTATTAATATATGGAAGTGACTGAAAAAATGACAAGGTCAGCCTTCAATATCTTCAAATGATGGAGAAAAGAGAGTGGATAGAGCAGTTTCAAAATATCGCAGTGAGATAAAATAAGCTATTTCACAATACCACTTCACAGACTCCATTCGTTAATCTGGTTCTATTGAGGAAAACAGAAAAATATGTTTTATGTCTTTTTAATTGTGGTGTGTATGTGTACATGTAAATATACACATTGTGAGCAATTGTGTTTCTTATAGAAAAACACCAAAATAAGTAATAGGCATTTTGATTACAATCAGAACAGAAATTAGGAAAGAGGTCTATGGTAAATCATGGCATCGAAGTAAAGGGAATAGAGAAAAAACTCCAGATACCGAGCATTTATTTTTTCCCTGTGCTAGTACTCTTGGTTTGCCTCTCCAGATCTACTGCCGGCTGTCTTTTCCCCACTGAGTCCCAGGAGGCTGACTTCCACGGACAGTTTCACTCAGCCCTTTGCCTCTATTTGGATTCATCTAATTAAAGACATTGGTAGATCAATGGGTAGAAAGAGAACGATGCTGGAGTATTAATTTCTTGACACCACCTCCTACTCTCCAACCAAGGGTTTGGACAGTAGTTGCATTCCCCTGGATTCCTCTAGACTCCTGTATGTCCTCAGCTTTTCTCAGAGAAAGTATTTTTTAAGGACTCTGTTTGCACCAAGTTCCATTAACAGCATTCCCCTTCCCCTTTCAAGCATAGGGGAGGTTGTGTCTTCCTGGTAGTTCCTGAATGCTTCATCATCCCCTGTGGCTTCTCTTGACCCTGACCACACCTCTGTAAAGAGAACTTTTGTTAAACTCAATCTTTTAAACCTCTTGAGTGAAACTTTGGGTTCTTTCCAGGAATAAAACAGTATCACTCCTCAAGATGTCTTACTATTTTATTCAAGGGAAAGAGACAAGATAATTCCCTTCAAAAAATTTACCTGCAGTCAATGAAGAACAAGTTCACTCATGGGCCTGACATGATGTTAGGCACTATGGCGTGAGCTGAAGAGGAACGAGCTCTTTGTTAGAATAATATTGAGCTTAGGTTCAGAAGAACTAGGCTTGGGTCTCAGCTCTAACATTTACTGATAAAGTAATTACCAAGGAAAAACCATTCTTACTCTAATTGTTTCACAGGATTGTTATACGAGAAAAAAGAAAATACTGTATATCAGAGTGTTTTGTACATTAGACATCAGCATCTTTTCAGAGTTTTACAATGATGTAGCCACATTGCATTGGCTTCTATTGTTTCCTAGCAGAGAGGGACAAGTAGTTGTTGGTGGATAGCACTCAAAATATGGGTGAAATAGTGGCTATTGGAAAATGTTCCCATCATAAACTTCTGTCTGGGAAGGGTCTGGAAGGAGTAAAAAGGGCGGGAGGAAGAAACGTAACCTGGATCTCTCGAGACTTCAGCCTTTAAACAGGCACTCTACAGCCTCACTCTGTAAGCACCCTTACTCTAATTTCTAAACCACAGAAGACCCAGCTGTAGTTTCGTCTTTGCCCTCATTCTTCTAGCATTTGGATGATTTCTCACTTTTCCAGATTGCCCACTGTTTCCAAACCTCATAGAAGCCACAAGATATAAAATTATCTGATATAGACACTGCACGTGTATGCATTTCGTGGACTGTAGGAAACAACTTAGGCACACTGGTGCAGACGGAGAAAACTTCACAAGGCATGCTGCCTGCTACGGCCATGCCACTGCCATTCAAAAGCTCTTTACATCACCTTCAACAATTAGAAATGGCAGAGGCAAGATTAGGTGATGGTCTCTGATATCTGTTTGTTAGCATTACATAGTTATTAATGAGACTTTTAAAATGTGTACATATTTTTAAACC
>NW_011901043.1:3322-3952 GCF_000151845.1 Pteropus vampyrus | reverse complement strand
CTATGTATTTTAAAGTTGACAGCTATTTTAAGATTTGGATGCTAAATGTTTAACAGGGGTCTGCCCCTGGTATTCAAAATGCACTTGAACACATTTTAAACTTTCTAACCTCTAGTTCTCTTATTCGTTAAGTAGAAAGGTTATTGATATTCAAGAACCTAATGAAACAATTATGGGATATTATTTTAATAAAACAAGTGCTGGAGAAATGCTTTTCATGACTATAATATATTTATTAGTATATTGTCACCACCCAGAACTAATATTTATTAGATAAATATGTATTTAACTGGATAAAACTGCAAATAGTCATCTGCTCATTTTCCGAGGTATGTAAATAAGCAACTGAAAGAGAATTATTATTTGAACATATTTATGTATTCTAGGAAACTTAGTAATGGGGGGTAAATATTTGGGCTTGCTATCAGGCTGTTCCTTTTTCTCATGGGCTCCTTAGCCATTTTATATTAATATTTTTCATAGATAGAATAAATGAAAAAATTTTTTACAAAATGTCTCAGAGTTTTATATGTATGTTAAATTTTTAGTCATATTTGGCAAGAGAATGTAACTGGCTCAGATGGAAAGTTGTCAGAAATGTAGAGATTTAATTTCTACATTAAAAAAAAA
>NW_011901043.1:0-707 GCF_000151845.1 Pteropus vampyrus | reverse complement strand
TGCCTGCCTCACAATTTTTCTGATACTCAGTGCTGAATAAAAATCCTGACGCTATTGTGTGAATTATAGCTTGCATGAAGACTGTCCTGTCGATGTGCTTATTTAAATCGAATAACAAATGAAAAGCAAACTGAGCCGTTTTATAATCCTGAAGTCGCAATACTAGAGCTTGTGGACCAATGTTCTAAACTACCTGCTTTTGTCATTTTAGCCTTATGGACTTCTGTTTTCAAAAGGTCATTTCCATCTTTAGAAGCCAGACATTAATAGATGGAACTATTCTGGAATCCATAAAGAACAAAGCAGAAAAACTGCTGGTTGTATTCGATCAGAAGTGGGTGAAGAAGTGCTGGTGAAATTTTCTGCCTGTCAAATTTTCTCATTCTTGTGCTGATGCGGATGCAGACCCTCTGACCTTGCTGGGCTCTTTGCTTCTTTTGAATTTTCTGATTCCTGCTCAGCCTTTCACTCATCCAGCAACTTTTCTAGGAACTCCTTACCTGTGTACTTTTGATCCCCAAACTGCCTATCCAGCTGATCGGCTACCGTGTTCTGACCTTCTGTACCTCAGTTGTTGATCAAATATTGCTTACCTTAGTGCTGAATTGCCTCCTCTAACTTGGTGTAGGATATGTCAACAAGTATATCTGCCTGTCTAAATTCCTATATCCTATGTTCATTAAGCCTTGTTTGGCCTTTTCTAATTC
>NW_011901042.1:3292-3678 GCF_000151845.1 Pteropus vampyrus | reverse complement strand
GTAAATTTCCTCTCGTCAGGGCCCAGGGAAGCTTGGTAAAAGCAGCTGCGAACATATGAGAGGCGGTGAAGCCTCTTGTTTTCAGCAAACAGCGTTTCTTTAGTTGCTCTCACCAAACACTCTGGATGTTTCAGGCAACCTAAGAATTCCAGGGAGAAAAGTTAAAATCACAGAGAGTAGATGTGTGAGCACCGCGACTGGCACCATTGAAGACACAGCTCAAAAAAAGCTGGAAGAGGGGAAACAGAGAGGAGAAGATTGGTCTGGAGGGCACAAGGGGGGTCCTTCACGGGGCCTCTGGAGCCCTGAGTCTGCATAGAAAATGAGGCTGTGGTTGGAGCTCAGTGCCCCAAGACCCCCGCCCCCCAGTCCTGTCTCCCTCGCCA
>NW_011901042.1:0-1284 GCF_000151845.1 Pteropus vampyrus | reverse complement strand
ACAAGTTTAGAATACCTTCTTCACCACCTTCATTTCTTCAGTAGAATAAGATCTTGTGTATCAAAGCAATGTGACACCTACGGCTTTAGCTTATACCTAGGTGATCCACCCTTTTGGCTATCAGTTTTTAGAGAGTGAGGACGAGGGTCCTGGAGCCATGCTTAGAGGCCCCATACTCCTCTCTGGACCCCGGAGATAAATCTTATTTCCTGGAAGGAGGGAAATAAACCCAGTTGTCCTGACTTTTGTTCTTTGACTTTGAAGGGTAGACCTGGCCCCCCAGGTGTTCCTGGCATGCCTGGGCCCATCGGCTGGCCTGGCCCTGAAGGACCCAGGGTAAGTGTGACACACTCTCAGGGTATTGGAACACGAGAGAAGATGGTGGCTCCTCTGGCCCCTGAAATGTAGTCAGTGAAACTCACTTCCTCAAGACGGGGAGGAAGAAGAGGGCATGAGGGCTGCCCGGAGGTCCCCCAAATGCTTCCTTCTTCACTTGGACTGTAAGACCTTGGTCAGTCCAAGAGCGCCGCTCCTATGAGGGGAGAAATACTGGCTGCTTGTCCTTTCTCATGAAGGCCCTGATTCTCTTTCGTCCTGGGCGTTAGCATGCAGTTTTTTTGTTTTCCTGAGATTACTCAAAATGGGCTTGGGTCTGAAGAGCTTCGGCCTGTCATGCTGATCTGGTGGGAGGTGGAGGGTCGAGGGCGTGGGCGTTGGCTGGCTGGAACAACCACAACCCTGTATTCAGAGGGGGGTTGCCAAATACTAATGAATTCCCCTTCCTTAAACAGGTTATAGAAAGCTAACATGTCCACTGGACCCATGCCTTTGTTTACGTTCTTCTCACTTTGGTCATAGATTATTGGGTGCAGAGGCCGTGACTTAGAAATCTGACCTGCTGAAGACAAGGGCAGGCAGGTGAATGTCACTATCTACTCTGATTCACTTCCGGCAGTATTTATTACGGGACTAGAACTCTTCCCAGTCCTCATAGGAAAAGTCCCAAGGATATATACTTTTTAAATCTATACCGTGTAGAGCTGAGCTGTCCAATATGATAGCTCTAGCCATATGTGGTGACTATTGAACCTTTGAAATTGGCTAGTGCAACTGAGGAACTGAATTTAAATTTTTAATTAATTTAAGCTCGAATTTTAAAACTTGTACTCAATTCAGTTATTTGAAAATGTTTAAGTATATTCACTTGAGTATGTGAATCTGCTTTTTCAACTATAAATTTTATGAACTCTAAAAACAGATTACATATTTTGGATGCAAATTTAG
>NW_011901041.1:3145-5286 GCF_000151845.1 Pteropus vampyrus | reverse complement strand
ACCCAAGTTTTTAAGGCACTGAGTAATGTATAAATTGACCACCAGTGTAGTAATTTACAGTGGGACTCCTGTTTGCTCTTGAAGGGCAAATTCATTTAGGCACCAAAGTTTTCGGTCAGAAGGTTGATTGATGAGCATAGGACCAGAGTAATTAATTAGCTGGCAGTTCTCAGGGAATGTTCCATTGAGCTATAGAACCACTCTCTAGAGGCACAACTAAATAGAACACCCCCCTTCTGAACACCTATGCTTTTTCCTCTTTCATTAATCCAGTCGTCAAACATTAATTGACTACCCGCTGTGTGCTAGTCACTATTCTAAGTGCTAGAAGTATGGTGTAGATTAAGAGAAGACCCCCACACTCATGGGGGCAGTCAGACAGATTAATAAACAAACAAGAAAATATCAGATTGCAATAAGGCATATGTAGATCATTAAAACAGGGCCAGTGATGGAGGGGCTGGGTGGCTACCTTAAATTGAGTGATCTCTGGGAATGTGATGTTTAAACAAGAACCCGAAAGATGAGAAAGAGCCAGCCACACAAAGATTTGGGGAAAGAGTCTTATACACAGAGGAGATAGCTTTCTCAAATTCCTCAAGATGGGAACAAGCTTATCAAAACAGAGGAACAGCAACAAAGCTAGTACCACTGGAGTATAGCCAGTGAGGCCACAGTGATAGGAAATGAATTTGAGAGGCAGACAGGGAGGAGCATTTTGTAGGTAAGATATGGTAGCTGGATTACAGTCTCGATGTAATAGGAGGCCTTGGAAGAGTTTCATTTGGAAGAGGGAGCAGCAGGAATCTATTTGTATTTTTTAAAGATCCTCTGGCTGCTCAGAGCAGGATGGATTATAGGGGAGCAAAAGGAGAGCAGAAATCCCTAGCCTATTTATTGCTTTATAACAACCATCGTTGATTATTGTCTCTCATAGTTCTGGGGATTGACGCGAGGTGGTTTTTGCTTAAGGTCTCAGGCAGTTCCAGTCAGATGGTGACTGGGGGCTGGACTCATCTGAAGGCTCACTCACTCTCATATCTTGCACTTTTAAGCTAGAAAGACTTAGACAGCTAGGAACTGGAACAGCTGGGGCTCCTGGGCTTCGTTCCCTGTAGTCACTTCACATGGAGGCTTCTGGTAGCCAGACTTCTTATGTGGCAGCTCAAGGCTTCAAAGGCGCATGTCTCAAGAAAAAGAGATCCAGGAAGAAGCTATACTGCCTTTTAGACCTAGCTCTGGAAGTCACATATGTCATTTCCACCATCTTCTGTTAATCAAGGCCATCACATATGTCCACATAAGGTCAAGAGGAGGGGTCAGAGGCACTACCACTTGATGGAGAGTGAATAGGTTCTAGAAGAGCATGTGGGACTAGGAATATTGCTCTGGCCATTTTGTGAAAAATACCTTCTGCCAAAACCAGCTGGGCTATTTCAGTAGTCTTAGACAGTTGTTATGATGGATAAGAAAAAGGTGATCACAGTAAAGATAAAGAAGGATATGTTCGTAGATAGCATTTACATGACACTGATGGTTTGAATGTAGCAGGTAAATAAAAATCTAAATCAGGATGACTCTAGGTTTCTTTCTTGAGCATCTTGGTGAATAGTAGTATGCTATTGACCAAGTCAAGGAAGACTAGAGGAGGAGCAGGTCTTTTGATAAATTCGAAATGGCTTAAGCAAATCATTTTTATTTTATTTTATTTTTTTAGAATAAAGAAATTCATTTTCAGAGATGGCAAACCACCTACGCACTAACCTTAGACACTGGGGAAAAGTTACTGAACACAACTAACCTGGAAAGCAAAGAGTCTATCGACAAGAGAATCCGTCAACTTCAGGACAACTGGAAGGACACAAAGCTCCGAGTGGGAGAGACGATTAAACACTTCCAGAGCGTCATAGAGGTAAACACACCATTTACTTCTCCATTCATGATACTGCATTTGAATGCAGTGCATAGAATTTTTGTTTGCTATGTGACAATGGGAATGATTTTAGGGTGATTTTGAGTTTCCCAAAGGACCTTAAGTCCTAATCCATGAATCATACCAGTTACTTAATGTAGAATAATAGCATTGAAAAAACTTAATATTAAGTATATAAACACTTGAGGTTCTATTTTGTATTTACTTT
>NW_011901041.1:0-1210 GCF_000151845.1 Pteropus vampyrus | reverse complement strand
GGTTTTCTGCTTCAGGTCCTCTTTCTATCTGATTGTCCTCTGTAATATAAGATGTGGCCTCTGAGATTACATCGAATGCTATTCCCTTATCAGATGACCTTGTCTTTGAAATGAGAGGAAAGTATGACTAAAGAATTTATTTTTCAGAGGCCGGTAGGTTGGTTTTTTTGCTCAATTATAACACTTTTATAAAACCTTCCAAACTGCATTCTGCCTAATTAATATCAAACTAGCAAAAATTCCTGGCTATTTTAGTCCTTCGTAGACAAAGCTGTGCTGGAAAAGAATAACCTCCTCCCTGCATCTTTTTATTTCGTGTAAAAATTTCTAATATGCACAATATTTCTTACATAACAAATGATATGACAGATTGCCATGAAACCATCACCCAGCCAAAAAATAAAACATAAACAGTTAAAGTGTTCTGTATGATTTCTCACGTTCTTTCCCTTCCCACAAGTATCCACAACCCTGAATTTGGTCTTTTATCATTCTTGTGCATTTCTTTATCTATCGTTTTACTACATATGTACATAGTTCTCAATGAAATATAGAAGTATAATTTTTGCTTTTAAATTTTACATAAATAATACCATACTATAGAACACATACGATGCAACTTTTCTCCCTCGTTATGATTTTGAATCATCTGTGTTACCTATAGCTCGTTCATTCTCACTGCTGAATTGTACACATTATATCAATATAATTTCCTTCTCCAGTCACTTGGTATTATCCAATTTTTAAAAATCTTTTGATAGTCTGAGAGATGTGAGATGGTATCTCTTTGTAGTTTTATTACTAGTAAGTTGAACATTTTTTTCATGTTTATTGCCCCTTCAGATTTGCCTTTCTGTGAATTGCCCGTTTATATCCTTTACTCATTTTTCTGTTGGCTGTTTGTCTTTATCTTATTGATTTGAAGTAGCTGCTTATTTATTTTAAATACTTCAACTCTGTTGAGTATAGACATTGCAAATGTATTCTCCCATCCAAGAGCTTGTTTTTCTACTTTTTTTTTTTGGTGTCGTTAGCTGAACAAATGATTTTTTGTTATTTTAATATAGATGAATTTATCAGTATCTTCATTTATGATTTGTGTTTTCTATTTCCTTTGGGAAATCTCTATAATTAGAGTCATAAATATACCCTCCTATATTTTCTTCTTCAGGTTTCAAGTTTTACTCTTTCCATCTTTATTCATTGAAGA
>NW_011901040.1:3235-4874 GCF_000151845.1 Pteropus vampyrus | reverse complement strand
CCATCCCGCCCCCGTGGCAATGCGGTGAGGATCTAAGGCCTAAGACTTCAAAACCCAGCCTTCCTTCCCTGCACCCAGGCTTCTGAGGATTAGCTGGGGCTTTGCAGGCACCAGAGATTTGATTCGGGACGCTGGAGACTGCCACCTAGGAGGCTGATGAACCATGTGGGTACACCCGCCTCTGTGTCCCAGCTTGGCTGGGAGTCACCCTGCCTTTTATGTGAGAGAAAGTAGATCACTTTCCAAAGAAGGCAGACCCCAGACTGATCCTGACAAACATTCCCGCAGCAGTGGCTTGAAATTCACTGCACCCGGCCCCCAATAGCTGTGAAAGCCTGGGGGGTGAGCCCGCATAGGGCCGTGCCCTCTGCTAGACTTTTGAACTACCACTCATTTTGCCTCTTCCACAGGCCCAGGAGAGGGTATTTTCATCTCCATTTTACAGATGAAGAAACTGGGTCTCAGGGAGGCCAAATGACTGAAGAAGTACTCAGGGAATGATGGAATCGGGGCTTTTGCCTCTGATTTGCTCGGCAGGAAGGTGAGAAATGGCTCAGGCAACACAGTCTTTATAAAGACAGATGCACAGAATAGAATTTAAATCATGTCCGCCTCATGACAGAAGGGACTTTTATCTGTTTCATTCACTGTGGTCCTAGTGCCAGCCTAAGTTCAGCAATGTTGGCTAAATTTCCCTGAATGAATGAATAATCAGTCGGACCTGTGCTGGGAGATATGATGCAGAGGGTAGAAGGCAGGTTTGAGAGTTGGACAGCCTGGGTCCAGCTCAGCCTCACTGAGATACCTCAGTTTCCTCATCTGAAAGTGGAGATCCTAGGAATCCTGCCTTTGTAGATTGTCATGGGGCTTAAATGAGCTGACACATATAAAGTGCTCAGAACAGTGCCTGGCACATTAGTGGATGTGCTTGGGGGCATTGCTGCGAGAGAGAAATGGACCTTGACTATATTCAGCCACTGACATTTGGGATTTTTCTGTGACAGTAGCTAATATAACCTAATTAATACAGTCCTCAATACATGTTAGCAATTTATTTTCCTATAAGGTCCTGAGCCTCCCTGTCCCCCAAAGTAAGTTTTATCATGTATTCTAGATATTATTTAGGAATTTTAAGATGTTATTACATAGACTTGTATATGTTCCATATACCTGCATATGTAAGATATAAGCATACTTCTATAAAGTTAAGTATTTTAGGTATTTCTAGTTACTATTATATGCTACATATTACAGAAAAATGGTTGAATCCCCCTGCCCATCCCCACCCCCGAATGTCTCTGTACCAAATTCACTTCCTTTCCAGACTTCTGCAAGATTAATACCCAGAGCATGTGGGGACTTCTGGTAATCCTGCAGAAGCTCTGTGGAGTCCCCAGAGCACAGAGTTTCACCCAAGATGCCCCCATGGGGCAGGTCTCTTTTCTGGTGCCCTGGGCAATCTCTCTTCCTGCTCACCGCCCATCTCGTTGTCCCCCCGCTGCTCTGTCATTCCGAGGACACCTCTCCTCGGCCTTCACGCACCTTGGTCCATTAGAAGGAGGCCTCAGCCTCCTCCTAGTAGCTCATCCCCTTTCCCAACCACACACCCCTCTCTCCTGGGAAGTGTCTTAGTTCTCGC
>NW_011901040.1:0-1780 GCF_000151845.1 Pteropus vampyrus | reverse complement strand
AGGGAGTCAGATTATTTTCCATGAGGATGGGAGGTAGCATGGCCTAGGCTCCAGACATGAAGTATGTGTGTCGGTGGCTTCAAGGTCCCTCTTGAGATTCCATGGGTTTCTCTGGCCACATGTAGGGTGTCACTACAGTTTATCTACCTGGAGGGTTGCCTTTAACCAGGATAGGTGTCTGTGAGATGGGTGCAAGAAGGGGAGTGGGAAATGGCAGTGATAATGAAGATGGACCACACTCCAAGCTGAGTCAGGAGGGCGGTGACAAGGTGGCGCATCAGTGCATGGGAAGCCTGGGGTGGGGGTCGGGGAATCGTTGGTTGGGGGCTCAGAGGAGTGAGCTGGGAGGGTGGGGCATAGGAGTCAGAGTGGATGCAAAAGACTGAGATTGTGGAGCGTGGTCATTGGTAATGTCAGGGTCAAGGGTAAGCCCATGAACTGGATGGCTCAGGTTGCAAGGAGGTAGGGATGGCATTGAAAGTATTCAGCAGCTGGGAAGCTCATACGGATTAATATAGCAGACAAAACTAAATGTTCACTTTTATTTTCTATGTATTATGAAACCGTTTACTACTTAGTTAGAAATTGAAGTGAAAATGATTCATCAAATTATTCTATTAAGCCCCAAATTATTGGTTGGTTTTTAGAAATCATCGGTGTGATCTTTCGATGCTGAGCTCCTGCACGCTAAACGATGTTTAGGCCCTGTTTGGGCCACGACTTGACACCTAGAACCACACCTGACGCTTCCAGCCCTTCTCTGCTAGAGCGAGAGTCATTCCGTCTCAGTGAGTACAGAATTTTCTCCTAACCTGTCTGACACTGGCCAGTCGGAGGACTTCTCTGCGAAAATAGCCCTATGTCCTCAGCAACCCAGGAGGCGGCGGTTGATGGTGCTGGGAGCGGGGGAGTGGGGTGCTGGCAGCAAGGGGAAGGGTAGACACCTCAGAGGTACTGCTCTCACAGGCAGTGGTGTGAGCACAGCCTGGCCCACTCAGGGCTGTAGGAAGATCCTGTTCTTGGGCCCTTGTATACCTCCTGCAGATGTGTCACAGTGAGGCATGACCAAGGTAGACTGGGTCCCAGGCCATGACGGGACTGGTCTTAACGGTCCCTGAAGCTGATGGTGGCGATGGAGCTGTGAGGCTCGTCTGGATGTGCGCGGGGTCTCCGGGAGCCCCCGGAGCTCTGTGGCCGTGGGCTCAGTCCGACTCACGTACGTGGTGACGAGGCTCATGAGCGGGAGGTGGTACCCGCAGCACTCGACCTCCTTCGGTGGAATTTAAGTGTAGTAGGACATCTGTGTCAACAGACAGCGCCACAGTCAGTGAAGCGTGGTGTACTCTTGTTTTCCTGATGCCATCCTTGGGTTCTGCTATGTTTCTTTCTGGTTTGTGGTCATTAAGCCCAGTGGTTGATGGCTTCAGGCATAGATGGATTCAGGTGCTCAAATCTGGTGTTGGCTTTTCTCTCAGTCAGCTTCATTCTTAGGCTCTTTCCCCAAGTAGAGACTGAGGGCTGACTATGTGCTTGGCCCTGGGGTGGCAGAGGGAAATCTAGCCTTATCCCTGCCCTCCTGGGGCTCACAGTGTAGGAGAGAAATACAGAAAGCGCAGAATGTAATGTAATTCACTAGAATGTAATGTCTCACATACTGTATTAGAGGGACGTGTAAGCCTTATGGGAACAGAGTTGTTCAGCTAACATTTATGTAACTGTATGTCATGCTCTCCGTGCAACCTGCCGAAGACACAGAGGAAAAATATACTTTCTGTCCCCA
>NW_011901039.1:1965-2286 GCF_000151845.1 Pteropus vampyrus | reverse complement strand
AATATTTTTGAAACTAAAATTATTCAAGTCATGTAGTACAGAAACCAGAGAGAAATTATCCTAAAAATACAAATAATCCAAGAGAAAAAAAGTGTAATGCAGCTCTCCCTTTCTCTTCTAAATATTATTCTACTGTCTTATGAAGTAGTTGCCATTAAGTGACTTATTTACATGCTTGTCGCTTATTCTTTACATTAATTCCCATCTTAGTCATGATTTCTCCCAAGGCTGTACATAGGCAGGTACAGCATTAACATGAAATTAAAACATTATGTTTCTATTTGAGAAACAGTCAAACTAGCCCTTGGTCGCTAACAGGAG
>NW_011901039.1:0-1915 GCF_000151845.1 Pteropus vampyrus | reverse complement strand
GGCTGTACATAGGCAGGTACAGCATTAACATGAAATTAAAACATTATGTTTCTATTTGAGAAACAGTCAAACTAGCCCTTGGTCGCTAACAGGAGGGGCCTAGGACACCCTGAGTTGGCCCCAACACAAGCACCAATGACAATTGAGAGAACAAGAAAGTGATGGGAATACCTTCACTCCCTATTTTTGCTAGAGTAAGGGCTAAAAGCATAAATTACACAATGTCCGAAGGTCAATTCCCCCTCCCAGTTAGGTTTCCCAAATGGAAACATAAATATAACCTAATTAGACCCTGGAAAAAAAATGCAGAGAACCTTCAACATAAAATAGCTAATACCATATGCTCAAAGGTTAATAATTAGATGGTAAATGTTAAACTCCTCTAGCCATCTATTGTAAAATGGTCTTAACCATGCAGTTATGTTAAATATTAATGCTCCTATATGCCATTTGTTCACATAAATGAGAGAAAATATGTAAATGTTGAGAATTCTACTTTAATTACTAGAGTTATGTTCATTTCATTTGTAGCTGCTGTTAGGGGTAGGTACTGAGTACGTGGACAAAATGTAGTTAAGATTAAGACTAATCGTACATATTATCTATTCATCTCTCTTATTTTCCATCAAAGTGACCAAATAGGTTTCATTACATCCCAATTATCTGCTCATTAAGGCCCTATAACACCATTCCCAGGCTCACACTTTCTAAAGCACTTTATAAACAAAATTAGCCCCTCTTTTAGAGCTTGCAGAGGGACTGCTCTGCCAAGTCTCCAAAGTCCACTGCGAAGACTTCATTTACATACTGGGTCATGCAACTGCTTCTTCCCAGAGCGCCATGGCCCCTCTGCATGTGGAGAGGACGGAAGAGCTCTAGACCAGGGTGTCTGCCAGTCAGGTGGTGGATTGGCTCGCTGCCCGGGACAAATGCCCGTTATCGCCTTAACAGGAGGCCGGAGTCAGGACTTCTGAGTCATCAATCCTGGCTGGCAGTATAGACATTCACACAGCATCCTTCTTGCTCCTGCAGCAACCAAGGCTGTGCTTTACATCCCTTCCTAATCCCAGTGTCCAAACCCAACTCCTTAACCCAAATGTAAAGAGAAACACTGGCCCGAAGGCCCAGAACCGTTGATAGCCCGGTAGACTGTGGGAAATGGGCTTATTAGAAATGTAACATAATTGATTTTTCCTTTTTGCTTCTTCTCCCTCTTGGTTGGTATGGATTCCTGTAGTGACAGGGAAGTTCTAGGGGCATATACCATGGCAGGTGAAAGTAGCTGAAAAATCTGTAAGGGGGTTGAGACCAATGACTTGACCCGAAAGCTATCTGTAATGCTACTTAACTTCCCCAGCTTCTCAGGGGGTTAGTGCACTGACATCTTAGGAACAGGGACAAGCCTAAGACCAGGGCAGCAATAGGGTGCGCTCAAACTGAATTCAGACGGGTTTTGAAAGGAAGCAGCGAGGCCTCTGAAGTGAAAGGGAGGCGGTAGGGCAAACAGTCAACGAACAGGTCAGACTGCCTGCTAACGCCCCGACCTCTGGCCTTGGAAGCTCAGAAAACATAGTGAGTTTCCATAAGAACACACCTGAGAAGGCTGGCTTTCAAATGTCAGGGCATGTGTTCACAATTTTATATTCCATTTATGACTTTGTAAACAGGGCCAATCCTGAGCAAAGTCATGCTGAGAGTGTCAACCCTTGGACTCCACTGTTCTCTGGGTCCCTATGTAGGTGACAGCACCAGGACCTCTGCAGACACTTTCTGTGTGAAGCCCTCTCTCCTTCCCCACTGGGTGTATGTATATCCTTTTGGGGCACAGACCCTGTTTTGCGATGCAGTTACTTGCTAACACAGCTAGGGAGCCCACTGGGCTGTATATCCTTTGGCAGAACCATGTCTTCAGCAT
>NW_011901038.1:359-2844 GCF_000151845.1 Pteropus vampyrus | reverse complement strand
CCCCAAGAATGATAGTGTGACATGAATTTGTTTTCTACTTAAACAAGAAAATTAGACAAAAGATATGAAGATGTTTTCAGATTTTGGACAATAGGGAGTACAGTTCTGTGATCCTCAAGAGAGGGGAAATAATTGCAGTCAGCCCTACAATCACCCCAGCTTTTCAGTGAGAAGAATAGGGAGGAGATAACAAGCAGAGTGTGGCAGCCTTATATTCTCTAAGTCTTGGGAACAAATTGCTGCTCGGGGTGTTGGAGGCACCTAGAATTTGCAAAGCAGAGTTCTAGAGAGGAGGGAACTACACAGAAAACAAGAGTTCCAGAAATATACATAGAGATCTCACTGAGTTTTTACTAAATACTGAGGCATGTATGCATAACACTAAACTTCATGAGGTTGAGCAAAGAGGAACTAGGGAACTGAATAATTTTTAGCTCACAGAGGTCTTCTGAGAATTTTTCAAGCTTTCACCAGCCAGGGTAGAGAACCCTGTTGAATACATCAAGAATTCAGTAATTGAGACACTATTGAGGTATGCCTTCTGACCTACAACCTCTGTAGGTCAGAAGACAATGAGATGAAGGTTATCTGCAAAATAATGAAACTGTCAACCTACAATTCTATACTTACTTTGGAAATATTTTTTTGATGATGGAAAAATTAAGAGTTTCGGACAAACAAAAACTAAGATGATTTGTTGTCAGTAGACCTTGTATACAAGATATGTTCAAGTGAAAAAAAAACCTTTACAAAATAAGAACAAATATATATGTATTAAAAATACTCAAATTATTAATGTCAAGAGTGAAAGAAGAAACATCCCTATAAACCTGACAGACACTGGGAATACAATAAGGGAATATTATTCCCATCTTTTTGCCAGTAAATCCAAGGACTTAAAATGGAAAAATTCCATGAAAGACACAAATTATGAAAGCTTAAGAATGAGTAGAAAATATAAATAGTTTTATATCTATGAAATAAATTGAGTTCATAATTTAAAACTTTGCAGTAATGAAATTTCCAGGCCCAGTTGGCTTTACTGGTGAATTTTATCAGATATTTAAGAAAGAATTACCAATACCATAAAAATTCTTTTAGAAATTTGAGGATGAGAGAAGACATTCCGACCTGATGCCCCATAGTCAAGTGTTTTGTCTCTACTAAGGCCTAGTAACATGCTAGAAGCACTTGGCCATGACGCCAGATAACCATGTGTCCATTATTACCTGGGTTATATTGAACCAACTAAGTGATAAAGTCTGAAATGCCCAGCAGCAGTGTGTAGTATGGAAATGTTACATCTTGGATGAAGGCCAAATATTACCAGAGGGCATGAATAAGCCTGGCATGCGCAGATAGCTTAGATACCCATGTAAACCAGTACTGAGCTCCCCTTCCTCAGCCAGTAACTGTAGCTACATGGAGGTGTACTATATAATCAACTAAAGTAGGAGGGAACAGTTTGAACTTGATTAGCAGATGGATCAGCTTACTCTGTGGGAACAAATAAAAAATGGATGGAAGCTGCATTGTAATTACATTCCGGGTGACCTTGAAGGTCAATAAAAAGAGAAAACCTTCTTAATGGACAGAGCTGTGAGTGGTGCAACTGGTCATCCACTTTGTGGGAGAGACATGACCTAAAGTAGAGAATATATTCATATCCTTGGACAGTAGTCAATAACTGACCATCTGATCAGGGGCCTGGAAGGGAAAGGATTGGAAAGTAAGGTCTAGGATGAAGGCATGTGGATGAGCATATAAGAATGGACATGAAGTATGAAGATTTTTATATCATATATTAACAAAAAGACTCAGTTAGCAGATAAAATGCATTGGCCAGTTGCTATTAGCTAGTTTTCAATTTGGCTTCTCCCTGATCGAAATATGAACAAAGTGACTAGGATGGCAGAGATGGAGGCTATGCATGGTCTCATCAGCATGAACGTCTATTTTCAAGGCAAACCTAACTAACCCACCTCTGAACATCAAACCTCATTTATCCACTGGGATTTTGTGTTTCTCTTCCCTGCCTCTTTGGGTTCTGCAGGGTTCTGATACCCAAAGAGGTACTATTGCCAAAAGCTCAGACCTCTCAAGTATGAAGATTTGGTTCATACCACATGATTAGCACCAGGACTTCCTGATCTTCTTTCATAGGTATCACACCTGCAGTAGATGAAGTCTCTCCAGAGTATTTCACTCCCTTTCCCTTTATCTTACACAGGTATTTCCCCCAGTAAATCTCTTGCACATTTAATCCCATCTTGGCATCTGCTTCTTTGGAGAGCCAAACTGACACAAAAGGGAACTTGATCAACCTGAGAAAGGGTAATTACACAGTATCTACATCGAGTGCTTCCTCTTTGAGGTAGGGGAATAAGGCAATGATGTACACTTATACAACTCTGATTCAACATTTTTCGGAGGTCCTAGCCAGAGCAATAAGGCAAGAAAAAGAAATAAAAGGCATACATATTAG
>NW_011901038.1:0-309 GCF_000151845.1 Pteropus vampyrus | reverse complement strand
ATGATGTACACTTATACAACTCTGATTCAACATTTTTCGGAGGTCCTAGCCAGAGCAATAAGGCAAGAAAAAGAAATAAAAGGCATACATATTAGACTGGACAAAATAAAACTGCTTTTACTTATAGATGACATAATTATCTATGTAGAAAATCCTCAGAGATCCATAAAAAACTTACTAGGAACTAATAAGTGAGTTTAGCAAAGTAGTAGGATATAAGGACAATGTACAAAAGTAAAATATAAATTCTAGAACTAAACAATTTGAACTTGAAATTAAAATAATAATATAATTTATAATAACATCAAA
>NW_011901037.1:465-802 GCF_000151845.1 Pteropus vampyrus | reverse complement strand
CGGATACGATCTGAGAGTTAGCACCGGGTAACTGCTGCCTGTTTTTCTGTTCTACGTTGTCAGAAAAATATGTCTCTTTGGCTTAAAAAAAAAAAAGAGAGAGAAATGGATCTTTGGAATGAATTTTCCACCACACACGACAGGAAGTCCTCAGTCGCCATCGACTCTGTTAAGTCCAATCAAACTGGTTCGAACGCGTCACCCGAGGCTGCAGAATTTAGAACCACCTTTCTGGGATCGGCGTTGCTGGAAGTCAGCGGGGGAGGCTCGGGATAACGCCAACCCCGGGAGGGCGACCGCGGCATCACGGGAGGGTGACGCCTTGCCACCACCACGA
>NW_011901037.1:0-415 GCF_000151845.1 Pteropus vampyrus | reverse complement strand
GACCGCGGCATCACGGGAGGGGGACGCCTTGCCGCCACCGCGAGCCGGGCCTGCGAGCGGGCGCTCGTGGGGCGCGCGCACCCCGTCTTGCCTCGGTCAGGGAGCCCCGAGTGGAACCTGCCTTCGCTGCTGCTCGTCTTTTCTCATTGTTCTCCAGATAAAGCCGGCCCGGTGCCCAGGCGATGCCTTCGAAGGCATTTTCCCAGCCGGGGACGGGTCCGGGATACATACCGAAGAGAAAGCTGGCGCTCCACGTGCTTTCAGCGCAGACAGTCGGAAGCCCTCGATAAATGCAGGAGATGGTGGGGCGGGTCAGAACCGAAGTCAGCGTGCTGCCCCGGCCAGCTTCGCCGAGGACAGTCCTCTCCGGACTTCGTCACCTGTGACCGGGCGACACGATGCAATGGTTCTCCCT
>NW_011901036.1:5064-6550 GCF_000151845.1 Pteropus vampyrus | reverse complement strand
GAAGAATATAAACTATGAATAAATATTGACAAATGTTCATATTCACTAGTAATAAAATGACAAAAACAACATGCCATAACTTTTCTTCAAATGTCAGAATTCTTCGGTGATAATGCTATCGAAAGCTCACGAGATGGACTCTCATACACGATCGAGAGGGAACCGAATTGATACGAACGCCCTTGAAATACCAAGAGCCTTACACATAGTTCTATCTTTGACCTCAGATGTCCACATTTAGCAATCTCTCCTAAAGATACCATCTGAAAAACAGGCAAACAATGTATAGGCAAGTTGTTCGTGTTCTTGTTATTGAAAACTTTCGATGATTTTCTGCTCATCTTGAATAAAATCAAACCCCGTTCTTTGGCACACAAGACCAAGCATTGTCTGGCCCCGCCTACCTCTTAAATTTAACCTCGTTACTCATTCCACTCCCGCCTCACTGACTTTTGTCCCGTCTCAGGATCACGCAAAGTGTGTCCCCTCCTTTTGGTCCATACTCCCCCATTTTCCCAGGGATGATCCTATTCGTTCTTCAGGAACCTGTTCAATTGTCACTTCTTTCAGGAAGAACCTTCTTGAGGCAATCTACATTGGCCCTCTCTATGTTTCTCCACAACGTCATTTGTAATGATGTATTCACTTTAGTGTTTATAGACTGACAAGAGGTATCTATCTTCTTGTCCTCCATAGCATCCCCAGGCACCCAATAAATGTGTGGAAATGGAAAAATGCCACAGATAAATGGGTGGTCTCATTGCACTTGTCAGAGCACTGTCAAGATATTCGTGTTTCGCTTTTAAATGACATGGTATCTGTGGCTCTGTCACTCAAGTACTGTAGTCCTTCTTAATGAATATTAATTAAAACCCCATGTTAATTAGATGATGTCATACTTGGGCTAATAGCTCAGGGCCATGGAGTAAAGGGTCTTGTAAACGCAGGTCTCTGGCAATGTCCTTCTTGCCCCTGGATGCTCGCGTGCACGCGTGTAAAACGTAAGAGGTGTACGCACCTGGGTTGAGCTTGCAACACACATTTCTCCCTTGTATTTCCATGCGTGAGCCAACGCGTGCACACACATGTATAACGGAAGAGACGTACATGCCTGAAGTGAGCTTGCCGACCAATTTCTCCTCTGTGTTTCCATGCATGAGCCAAGACCTCCATGTCCCTTGGAGGGCACTAGGATCGTCACAGCAAGAATGCATATAGAAGGGAAGTTACTAGTAAGCTGCTGATACCCCCAAATAGAAAATTTTAATCTACAGCAACACAGTAGGATTGCAAGCATGGCTTTGTTGAGAGGCCACATGATTCTCTCAATTATTTTTTTTTTCCTACTTTTAACAAATTTAGAAACAGGTCTGGCATAGCAGACTTCTGAACTTCACCACCTAGGGTGGGGGCCAGGGTAGAAACTGGGGGAGAGGGGACGGGAAGCTGCTAGAGAGATGTGTAACTGCCCAGGCGTAGGCTCTTT
>NW_011901036.1:0-2949 GCF_000151845.1 Pteropus vampyrus | reverse complement strand
GGATTCACCTTCCCAGCCTCAATTTCCCCGATGGTCAGGAGCGTGGATGTTTGACATCAGAGTTTTTTCATCTAACTCCGACATTCTCTCTCTGTTGACCCGTGGACAGTTATTTGCCAATTTGCGTCTCATTTGCTTCATCTTTAAAATAAGAATGATAGCATTATCCTGTGTCTTCGGGTCTTGAGGATTCAGGGAGAAAATGCCTGTGCAAGTCTCGTAATAGGGCCTGACAAGGATAACCTCCCACTGTCACCGCCATCTGTGAAATGGGGACACTTTACGGGGAAAACACAGACGTTAAACGAGCTGCGGGTGGTAAAATGTGCATCCCTTTGCCCGCAGCCTTGAGGAGGGCACAGGACGGTAACAGTAGGAGGCCTGGGGCCCAGCGGTGTGCAGGTGGGTCCCTCGCCTCCCCATCCCTCAGGGAGCCTCCTCACCCCTTCGGTCCGCCAGCCACGCCCCGGGACAGAGTGGGGGGCACCGCAGTGCGCCCCCCACCTCCCCACGCCCCCATCCCCTGCCCTTGTAGGTGGAGGTGCTCACTGTGCCTCCAGGTTGGCAGCGCTGAGGGCGGCGTCTCGCACCTGTTGCTGGAACCCGGTCGCCCGCGCGTTCTCATCGGCCTTGCTGGGTCCTTCGGGGAAGCCCCTCTGCAGGTGTCCTTTCTGGTTCACGCGCCCACGTTTCCTTCCCCCCCGGGTCCCCTTCCTCCTTCTCTCCGCTCTGGTGGCCTGGCCTCTGGGACGGCGTATCGGAGGGGCTGGGCCCGGGTCCAGTCCCCTCTCCCTCTTCTTCCTTAAGCAGTCAACGTTCCAGAAAATGCACAGTTACGTTGGACGCGCATCCTCCGACCTCGTCAGGGACACCTTTTCAGCATCACCTTGTCGCTCTTTAGAGAGGACAAAATTTAGCCACATTGTACCCCCAGGACACTCTTGTGAAGATTTCATGTAGCGAGTTCGCATGAAAGAGGAGACACCTGTGCTCACCCATTGTCACCACGGGCAACACGACACTCCCTGCGGGCGGCCACGGGGTCTGATCGCTGCAGGGCGGAGGTCCTCCCGTCTCTCATGCCACCGGCTCGTGCTAACGCAGGAGAACCCGTGGGAAACAGCCTGTGCCGCTTTGGACCAGGACCGTGGCACGTGCTACTTAAGATCCCTTTTTCTCTTGTCTTCTTTTGGCTTCGTGAGCGTTGCGATTGGATCTTCCTTCCCGCACGAATTCACATTTCGTCAAACATCGACGTCCTGTCAGTGCCTTTGGAGTCGTATCTCATTGTGAAAGATCTTTCGTTTCCTAATATTGGAAGATTTCTTTCAAGTTTGCATGATTGATGTAAAATTTAAAGTGGCCTGATCTTCATGGAAGGTTCCAGTTGGTGACACAAATAGAGTCGAGAGAAATTTTAGAACGCCTCGGACAGGAACGTTAGAGGTAACCATTCTAAACAAATAGTTCATGAGAAAATTCTCTTCCAGAAGTAGTGAGATGTAAAACATCCTTTTGTATTCTCACCTTCTCTTTGGTATTTTAAGGAAATACCTATATCTCACCAAATCGCCAGGTCCCTTAAAGAGCTGACGAAAAATACGTAAGACATTTTAGATCTCTCAGGTGAAATGCACAGGAAGCGAAAATCTGGGGGAGCAATGAAATGAAAGGTAAATAACTGTAGCGCTAAGTTACACTGTCTTAAGAATTATGACAGCCCCAAAGTGTTTCCTGAGTTATTTGGTCACCGTCCCTGCATCCACAGCGTGGTGGTGTCTTAGAAAAAGCCCCAGAAAAGCTGCATAGAGGACAACTTCCTTTTTTCGTTTGACTCCTCTGCACTGAGAATGTCAAACACAGGAAGCTCGGCTTCCTCGACAGCTGCACCTAAAACCATCGCTTTCCTCTCGGTTTCGGCCCCGCCCGCCGGTCGCGGGTCGCTGGTCGCGCTGGCGCTTTCTCTGACCCCCCCGAGGCCGGGGAGCCCTGTGTTTACCTGACACACGTGGTGTCGGTCAGGGGGACTGCCCTGTCTCATTTCTCTTTTTGCCTCCTGTTTTGAAAACTACCCTAGAATATGGACGAAGATGTTAAAAGAAAAAGTGAAACTTAGCACGCTGTTGTTTCTTTATTGGTCATGGGGTCTTTTAAATGAATTAATTTATTTTTTGAAGGGCAGTTGCTGAAAGAGAAAGTAGTTGAATCTATAGGTTACAAGGTTTAGGAAGAAGTATAGAATTTCTTATATATTTACTGATATACAGAATGGTAATTATAAATAACTGTTTCAGTACATGCCTCTGTTCTAGGTAAGTCAGTAACTGAAATAAACTTCTGCCGTTTGTTTTAAATGCATATGCATTTACTTCCGTTTCATACTTAACCAAGAGTTTCTATTACAGATGCTTAGCTATTATGTGTTAAACACATTTTGGAATCCTTTATGTAAACTGCCTATTATATAAACAAGTTCACCCACCCACACACACACACACACACACACACACACACAAACACAGACTAGCAACATGGCTAAACAGTGATTTATGCATAGAAAGGATTTACGTAACAATAAAAGAAGTTGTTGATAGGTGTTATTTTCCTATGATAAGTGAAGAACTGAAATTTACATTAGAGAAAATGATCATGTCATATAAAAATATACCTATTATTAGAAAAAAGACCAGAATATGATAAAATACTAAATATATTTGTCTGGCAAATAAAACCATATGTGATTTACATTTTCTATTTTTATTTTATTGATCCTATATTCATTTTACAATTATAAAAACTTATTCTGAAAATAAAATATTCGATGTAAGAAGATTTACTATATAATTTTAAATGATATTTAATAATAGTGTGACTACCCTCAAAAACAACATAATATACAGTTAACAGAAAATTTACTTCCAATTAAAATGTCTATGACTACATTTATTC
>NW_011901035.1:2465-3931 GCF_000151845.1 Pteropus vampyrus | reverse complement strand
AGGGGGGGTGGAGAGAGAGAGAGAGAGAGAGAGAAGAGAGAGAGAGAAATTGAAAACCTCTTTTGAGAAATAATGACTGAAAACTTCTCTAATCTGGTGAAAGAAAGACATTCAAACCCAGGAAGTGCAGAGTCTCAAACAAGATGAACCCAAAGAGGCCCATCATAATTAAAGTGCCAAAATTTGAAGACAAAATGAGAATCTTAAAAGCAGCAAGAGAAAAGCAGTTAGTTACCTATAAGGGAGCTCCCATAAAGTTGTCAGCTGATTTCTCAACAGAAATTTTGCGGCCAGAAAAGATTGGCACAAAATATTCAAAGTGATGAAAAGTAAGGATCTACAACCAAGATTACTCTAACCAGCAAAGCTATCATTTTGAATTGAAGGACAGATAAAGAACTTTTATGTTAGAGGGACTTCTTGAAAAAGGAGGAGAAATCAAAAATATGAATAATAAAATGGCAATAACTATACATCTATCAACAATTACTTTAGATGTAAATGGATTAAATGCTCTAGTCAAAATATAGAGTGGCTGAATGAATAAAAAAAACAAGATCCTTACATATGCTACCTACGAAAGACTCACTTCAGATCGAAAGATGTACATAGACTGAAAGGGATGGGAAAAGACATTTCATAAAAATGGAAACAAACAAAAGCTAGGGTAGCAATATTAATACCTCACAAAATAGACTTTAAAATAAGGACTATAACAAGACAAAGAAGGACCCAGTGATCCCACTTCTGGGTATTTATTCAAAAACACCTGAAACACTACTTTGAAGGGACACGTGAATCTACATGTTTAATGAAGTATTATTTACATTAACCAAGATATGGAGACAACTTGGGTGTTCATTAATGAATGAATGGAAAAAGAGGTGGTATATACATACAATGGAATATTACTCAGCCATAAAAAAGAATGAAATTTGCTATCTACAAAAACATGGATGGACCTAGAGAGTATTGTGCTCAGTGGAGTAAGTCAAACAGAAAAAGACAAATGCTATATGATTTCACTTTCCTGTGGAATCTAAAGAACAAAATAAATGAACAAACAAAACTCATAGGTACAGAGAACATTTTATGGTTGCCAGATTGGAGGGAAGTTAGGGGCAGATAAAAAAGAAGGAGGAATTAAGAAATAAAATGTATAGTTACAAAATAGTCATGGGAATGTAAAGTATAGTATAAGGAATATAGTCAATAATATCATAATAACTATGTATGGTTTCAGATGATTTCAGATGGGTACTAGATTTATTAGGGTGATCACTTTGTAAGTTATATAAATGACTAATCACCACATGTACACCTGAAACTAATATAATATTGTATGCCAACTATATTTGAAAAATAAAAAAAATTTTAAAAAGGAACACGTTTCCTCTCTTTTTAATGCTTATATTTACATGTTCCTGCTATGTGCAAGGCTGTTTAAAAGGGCTGTGGTTGATATA
>NW_011901035.1:0-745 GCF_000151845.1 Pteropus vampyrus | reverse complement strand
GAGCCTTATGGGAAGCTGGAAAGCAGAGGTGGGCCTCAGGATACCCTGGACCTTTTGTGGAGCTGTCCCAAGCCTGCGGCAGCATAGCCTCTCCCTTAAACCTCCAGGTTCAGCATAAGCAGTAACTACAGATCACTTTGTAGCTTCTACCAGGTAGCCCCGGGCCAATCACAGGCAGGGGCTGATCTTGGCTTGCACAGGGCCTTCCCAGATGCCCCAGAACCCACATACCTGGTGGCTGGCTTTAGAGGTAAAAGATCTGTACTTGGAAAATTTTAAGACATTGAAAAAACAAATTGAAGAAGATACAAATAAATGGAAGCATATACCGTGCTCATAAGTAGGAAGATCAACATCATTAACATGGCCACACTAACCAAAGCAATCTGCAGATTCAGTGCAATCTCTATCAAAATACCAATGGCATTTTTCACAGAACTTGAATAAATAATTCTAAAATTTATATGGAACCATAAAAGACCCTGAATAGCCACAGTAATCTTGAGAAAAAACAATATTAGGTATCACAATACCTAATATCAAACTATACTATAAGGCTATAGTAATCAAAACAGCATGGTACTGGCATAAAACAGATACATAGATCAATGGAACAGAATAGAGATCCCAGAAATAAACCTATCCCTATGTAACCAATTAATCTATGAGAAAGGAAGCAAGAATATATAATGGGATAAAGACAGTCTAATAAATTGTGTTGGGAAAACTAGACAGATACATGCAA
>NW_011901034.1:3047-3311 GCF_000151845.1 Pteropus vampyrus | reverse complement strand
CTCCCCAGGTGTGGGTGGTTCTACGACAAAGGTTACCCTTCCAGTCTCTGTTCTGTTCCTGACCATTGGTACCTCTGTTCCCCTCGGCGCCCCCATATCTCCTCAGCATCTCTATATCCCCTTAACGCCCCCACATCCCCTCAGCGCCCTCACGCCCCCTCAGCGCCTCCATAGCCAAGCCATGTGGTCATATCTCCTCAGCATCTCTATATCCCCTTAACAGCCCCACCTCCCCAGGTGTGGGTGGTTCTACGACAAAGGTTA
>NW_011901034.1:0-2127 GCF_000151845.1 Pteropus vampyrus | reverse complement strand
CACGCCCCCTCAGCGCCCCCACGCCCCCTCGGCGCCCCCATATCTCCTCAGCATCTCTATATCCCCTTAACACCCCCACATCCCCTCGGCGCCCCCACGCCCCCTCAGCACCTCCATGCCCCCTCGGCACCCCCATATCTCCTCAGCATCTCTATATCCCCTTAACGCCCGCACATTCCCTCAGTGCCCCCATGTCCCCTCAGCGCCTCCATAGCCAAGCCATGTGGTCTTGTTCATTATTCCTCCGTCTTCTCCCTCCCGTCCCCACCGGCACCTTCGAATTCGGCTGCAGCAGTGGAAACCGGTCGTTCCCACACTTGATTTCACATTGGATTACACTTGGGCAGGCCCTGGGCCTCGGAAGCTGTGTTCTCACCGGGCTGCTGAGGAGACCGCAAGAGGAACAGACCCCCCGACTGGAGCCTACAAACCGAGTTGTGTTGCCTGGTCCTAGACAAAGGGTTTTGCATTGAAATAAATTTGGAAAATGCTGCACCCACCTGCCGCCTGGAGATTCACAACTCAAGAGGTCCAGCAGGTAAGAGGCCTGTGAAACTGCCCAACCAGAATGTCTAAGACCGCTGAGGCTGCAGAGCTCTTCTGTCCTGTGATTTTTGTGATTTATCATAAGAAATTCAGGCACACCTTGTTTTATCATGCTTGGCTTTATTGTGCTTTGCATATAGTTTCTTTTTTTTTTTTAACAATTTGAAGATAAGACCCTCCACCAGCAAAAAGATTACCTCTTGCTGAAAGCTCAGGTGACGGTTAGCACTTTTTAGCAATAAAATATTTTTTTGTAGCTTGATGAATTTTTACGTAAGAGTATTTTTTTAACTAAGAGATGTACAGTATTTTTTATAGACAATGCTGTTGCACACTTCATGGACTACAATATGGTGTAAACATAACTTATTTGCATTGGGAAACCAAAAAATTCCTATGACGTGCTCGATTATAATATTCACTGAATTGCAGTGTTCTGGAACGGAGCCCACACTGTCTCCAAGGTCTGCCTGAATACATTTGGTCTTCCATGTTTCTGGCACAGAAACCCTTTGGAATTTCCTAAGTGCTGGGAGCGATAAAGGTGTTGTTTGTTATGTTAATGAGGTGGCTTTTGGATAGGACCTAAGGATGGGTGCCTGGTTGCCTGGAGAACAAGTCATCCCATCCCAACCCAGGACCTCCTGGGAGGGGAGAGGGGCTGGAGATTAAATCTGTCACCAATGATCAATGATTTAATGGATGGTGCCTATGTAAGGAAGCCTCCACAGAAACCCATAAGGATGGGGTTTGGAGAGCTTGGGGGTTAGTGCACATGTGGAGATTTGGGGGACATGGCGTGCCTGGGGGGACAATGGATGCTCCGTGCTCTTTCCCCATGCCTTACATTGTGCGTCACTCCCATCTGGTTGTTTCTTAGTTATAACTGGTAGTCTAGTGAGCAAAATGTTTCCTGAGTTCTGTGAGCCACTCTAGCCAATTAATCGAGCCTGAGGAGGAGGTCTTGGGAACCTCTGATTTATACCTGGTGGGTCAGAAGCACAGGTGACCTGAGCCTGCAGCTGGCGTCTGAAGTGGGGGCAAGGTGACAGTCTTGTAGGGCTAAGCCCTTAACTTGTGGAATCTGATGCTATCGTCAGAATTGAGATGAAAAGTAGGACTGAGAATTGCTTGTTGGTCTGGGTAAACCCCTTCCACACTGGAAGTGGTACCAGACCTCGGTTAGTCCTATAACATCTATTAAAATTCTACCAAGAGAATATTCTGAGGAACGTACTTACACATTGGGAAACCCTGGCCTCTAGAATAAATTTCAGAATTCCGTATTCCAGTTTCCAAGCTTTTTGACTACTTGGCTCCAAGCTTCATCTCCTTCCATGCCTCTACTTATACCTCCAGCTTTCACCAAACTTCCTGCCCTTCGTGATAACAGACTCCTGAGATCCGAGAACGCTGCCCTTTCCCACACTGAGCCCCCTCCTCGTACTGGCCCTTTGCTGGGGTGACCTCCACCCCTCCTCGCTATCTGCGCAAGTTCTTTCCGCCCTCCAAGACTCAGCCTGGGGCCCTCCTCTTCCACAAAGCCTTCCAACGAATCTCCATCCTCGGAGCTCCTAATTT
>NW_011901033.1:3070-5512 GCF_000151845.1 Pteropus vampyrus | reverse complement strand
GTCAAGCCAGGTATTAGAGAGACCAGCAAAGCCACTACCCTAGTAGGGTGTCAGAACTCACAAGTCTGTACTGACTAAGAATTATTCAGGATAATTTTAATTAATTTGAATTCGAATTTAATTTTTACAGTACATAGTTCAGGCAGTCCTTTCAAAAACAGATCAGTGAATAAAAGCATTTTTTTTCAGTCTTGCTATCTCTTAAACAATTATGAGTATAATTGGAAAAGGGCTACGAATTCAAATGGACACAGACTATAATACATCCTTCTGCACTCCCTTTTCCTTATTGATCCCCAACTAGAGCCCTGCCTTGGTACCTGAATGGTAGCCATGCACCCGCTGCTGCAGGGTCACAGATTGTGAAGAGGAGTGGTAAATGGAAGCCAAATGTCCCCCAAAGCTCCTAATGCACAAACAATTTAATTCCTGCAAAGAAGGGATCAGTATAGCCTCTGTGTAAATGAAAATGACTCCGTCTGGTCTGGGCTTGACTGGAGTTCCACAGGAGCAGCTGGGACTCTACTGGCTGCCTAAACCTGATGGTGTGCTCGGCACTCCCCTCACTTCTCATTCAAGAAACATAGGCTGCTCCTGGGCAACTTGGCACAAATAGCACCAGAACCTGGTGGCTGTGGAGGAGGGTAGGAGTGGGAGGGGGTAAGGTTGTTCCCTCAGAAGCTAAAGCACATGCCCAGCCAACAAGGAGATTGGCAGATGAGCCATGGTTGCAAAGTTTGTTTTTTATAGATAATTGATGCCAAAGTGTACAGCCTGGTGCCATAAGTCAGGCAGTAGATTTTCCATTGAAAACTTTCTTATTAGAAAATTTCCACAATCACATAAGTTTTCTGACTCAATTCAGCTCTTAGACCTCGCTCAATAAACAACTGTTTTAGATATCCAATAGCACAGTCCAGTTTTTCCATTTAACATCTCAGAAATGCTTTCAAACATTTTATCATATTTTTCATTTTAACATCTACATTCATATCTTACAATTTAATTAAGGTTGCTTCCTGTTACAAAATGAGTGATAAACAGATATCATTTGAATGAATGAATATCTTTGTACATATGGCTTTTTTCTTAAATTATTTTCTTAGGATATCATTCCAGGCCTGAAATATATTGTTCTTGTTGCATATTGCCAAGGGAGGCAGTGCCCGGTTTTTGTTAAGAACACAGGGTTTTTAGAGCTTTATTCAGCAGTCTCTGCACACATTAGCTGTGTGATGGTAGACTACTTACTTGTCCTGAGTCACAGTCATTTGATCTATGAAATGGAGGAAACAACAGTTCTGCACAGAAATGTTATGAGGAACGTGGGCACAATCAATGTTGTCTGTTATTATTGTGGCTACTTGCAACATGTAAATTTCCCCACAACCTCACAAACATGATGTTTTATCATTTTAAATGTTTTTGTTTATTAAATAGATATAAAGTGGTGTTGTATTTGTACTTCCTTGTTATACCTTTTTCAAGTGTTGTCTTCTGTGTGCTCTTTGCTCTATGATGTCTGTTCTCTTCCTCTTTGAATGTTCAAACTTTTGGTGGTATTCTTCCAGAGTTTAATAACTTCTAAATTTTTTTTTTAAATAACTAATGCATAGCTATCATTCACTGCAAATACTTCCCCTAGTCTGTTGTTTTATTCTTTTTCTTAATTTTGAGGTCCATGTTTTGCTTTCTGATTTTGTTATTGCTTCATAACTTTAAAAGTTTCCCTCTCTCATAGTTGGCATTATACTTTATCAAATAATTGTGTTGTAAAAATTTGTTTATTTCATACTTTTATTTGATTTCACCTGATTTTAACTCTTTAATCTAGCTGAGATGTATGGTGCTTCATGGTTGGAAAAGGTAGAAAGATGAAGTTAGGAATAATATCTACCTCATACAGTTGCTGTGAGGAGTAAAAGAGGCAAGGTTGGTAGTACCTAACACAGGCCCTGGAGGTACAGAGCAGGGCTCAGTACTGTGAGGAAAACAGCTATTTGAAGTTGCTGCCTAGACATTTAACAATATGACAACCCTGCTCACACCCAGAGTTTTGTTATTTAAATAAGAACCTGAGTTTAGGATTCCCACCACAAGTTCCCACCTTGCTTTTCCCAGGGCACCTTTAAAAATAACCACTTAGAGTTGAACCTGAAAAAAATGAGTGACCTCGGGCTAACCACCTTACAAGATGTACTCGCTGCTCTCTATCTCCTGGGCTTGTGACCTGGGACAGAGGTCTCAGCAATCCCAAAGTAAGAAATCTTGTGACTTTACTTTCTTTGCGTGAGTATATTGAAACTGTGTCTTCACTGGAATCATTCCCTGGAGTTTTCACTTCCCCAAAGTGGGAGTTCCCTGCTTACCCTGTGTAGGTAGCCTGAGCTTTCTCATTCACCAAGTCATAATCTTCATATTCTTAATTTAATACAGCAGCTA
>NW_011901033.1:0-1505 GCF_000151845.1 Pteropus vampyrus | reverse complement strand
CATCTCCTCTCTGCCCACCTTATTACTCCACCTCTTAGCTATCTTCTACCCTTATTTCTCCCCATCCCTTACCCATTGTCTCCTTGCCCATGCCTAGCAGGCTGATGGCTCCCAGCAATAAAGCCCAGGCTAAATGCCGATATTCTCTTCTTCTCAAGGGAACCTAATCAGCCAGCACATAATCTTGTGAGAACCTTTAAAGTGCTCAGGCACTATGGGGAAGAAAAGATGAATAAGATTACATTTCTACTAGCCCTCAGCGCACTTAAAATCTAGGTAGAAAGATAAAATATGTTCATAAGGAAAGATAACTAGAAAGACAAAGCAGGAGAGAGCAAAGTATTTCCTGACTTAAAACTCCAGGCAAACTTAGGTTTAGGAAGGGTCTATGCAAGACCACAAGGCAACCAGACTTCGTCCCAAGGCATTTCTCAACCTGAGGTCCATTCTCCAACACTAAGGGCCATAGGTCCTGAGTATTGTGTTAGTCAGGCCCAGGTTGTTGGATCCTTGAGAGTCACGTTGTCACAATGACCTCTCAGAACATTCCAGCCACCCTGGAGCATGCTGGGTCTGCCACACAGTTGAGTACCTCACCGAATAGTGCCTTGTACAGATCCAAATACTATGGGAAAGCTGTTTCTCTGCTGGCCAAATACCTGACAGGGATACCTTGGCATTCTTTTCTAATCAGTTACATGGTCATAGCTACAGTGGGCTACTCTTACAGGCTCAGACTGAAAACTCCAGGGTTGCCTGAGAGTCCTGACCAACCCCACCCTAAATACAAGTTCTTATAGGTAAGAGAAAAGGGTGGGCTTCTGGGGCGTGGGGCTGTTTCTTGGTCTCCAGAAACAAATGCTCAATAAAACTCCCCCAGACAGCCATGTGATAGGTGGCACACAGGAGGATGCACATGATATGTCAAAAAAAGCTCTTAAACATATTAAAAATCCTTTCTTTGTGGACATAATATTTCATGTTTCTATTGTATTCCTTACCTTTCACCCACTGCCTTTGGAAATGCAGTTCATTGGAGTCATTATGGAAATCACATTATTTTTTTATTAAGTTTATTGGGATAACATTGGTTAATACAATTATATAATATTCAGTCTGTATGTTATAGTTTGATATCTATATATTCTATTGTGTGATTACCACCCAGAGTCCAGTTTCCTTCAGCTACCATATATTTGATCCCCTTTACCCACTTCACCCTCCCCCATATGCCCCTATATTTAACCGCCTTTACCCCATCTACCTCTCCCCTCCTCCCCCACCCCCATCCTCTGGCAACCACTAGTCCATTGTCCATGTCCCTAAGTCACTGTTTGTCTTGTAAATTTGTTGCTTCTTTTAGGTTTATATCCCACATAAAAGTGATATCATGTGATTTTCAACTTTTTCAGTCTGACTTATTTCGCTTAGCATGATTATCTCAAGGTCCATCCATGTTGTTGCAAATGGCAGTATTTCATCTCTTCTTATGGCTGAGTAATATT
>NW_011901032.1:1940-4419 GCF_000151845.1 Pteropus vampyrus | reverse complement strand
CTCCTTCTGCATTCCAGATGTGCATTTTCACCTGTACCCTACAGGCATCCCTGTTCTTTTTCTTTAACTACAACAAACTTTACTTGAAAAGGAAAAAAATCACTTTTTTTTTTGACATATTCTACCGTTCAGATTTTTCTTACTGATTTTTTTCAAAGACCTGATTTTCCTCCTACATATGCCCATTCTGGATGAAAGATTTTATTGCCTTCTCAGAGCATCACTGCCCGGCACTCAAGTCCTCCCTTGCTCTACAAACATCCAGATTATTCACCGATTCTAATCATAGTTCTTAACACCTGAAAAGCATTTCTTTCACATAACGTGATTTCATTTGATCCTTATAAAAGCCCTGTGAGCATTATTCACAGTGGCCAAGACATGGAAACAACTGAAGTGTCCTTCGATAGATGATTAGATAAAGCTGTGGTACATATATACACTGGAATATTACTCAGCCATAAGAAAAAATGAAATATTGCCATTTGCGACAACATGGATAGATCTTGAGAGTGTCGTGCTAAGAGAAATAGGTCAGTCAGAAAACGTCAAGAACCAAATGACTTCACTTATGAGATATAAAACAGAAAGCAACAAATGAACAAACAAGACAAACAAACAAAAACTCATAGATGTACAGACAATAGTACAGGGGTTCCCAGAGGGAAGGGGGAAGGCGGGCAGAAGAAGATGAAGAGGGTCAAATACATGGTGATGGAAGGAGACTTGACTTTGGCGGGTGAACAAACGATGCAATATACGGATGATGTATTATAGAATTGTATACTTGAAATCTATATAATATTATTAACCTATGTCACCCCAATAAATTTAATAAGATTTCAAAAAAAAAAAAGCTCTGCAAGATGGGCAAGGACGCTATTGTTATATTGTTATCTTCTCTTTCTAGATAAAAATGAGAGTCAGAGAGGTTGACTTGCCAGCTGTCTCACAGTGAGTGCCAGTTTCTATGTCCCACTCCCCAGCACAGCAATCATCTCTTAAATCGTTCTTCACTAACTAGAGAGCATAAACTCCAGGACTGTCATCGTGGCCCTTCTTGATCCCGCTGAAATGCAGCCTTCTAGTTGGTGAGGGGTCTTTCTCTCATGCCTGGATTGTAAGCCCCTAAAATCAGAGGCGGAACTGTGTTTACTGCTATGTTGCTGGTGCCTAGCATGGGGCCAGGTCTATCAGAAGAATTAATACCTGCTTGTCAAAATGAGCCCACGGTGCAGGGACTGAGTGGAGTTTTTGGAAAGGCCTAAGCCTCTGCCTTTTACCAAATATGGAACCTTCTCTCATTATTCTATAGATTCTTAGCACCGTTCAACTTTCCTCACCAGCTCCTTTCCAACGAACTTTCTATCGTTGATCTTAGGTAACCAACTAGTATTCTTGAACATAAAGACCACATTGCTCTATTAATATGGATGAAGTCAATCCGTGATTTACTACACACATCTGGGAAGTAGATCCTTCTAGAATCATAAGTCAAGATTATCCAAAAGTAGACATAGTCAAAACTAAAAGGGTGTGAACTTCAGCCTGGGTTAGTACAGCAGGTGCACAAGAGCTCAAGGAATTGAAAAGGCCCAGAAGCAATTTTAAACCAACTTTATAGGTTTTTTGATCATGTATTTTGCATTCAATAGGCTCTGTTACTCCAGGGCTACTTTTGGTGATGACAATATGAGCTTGCCTGGACACAAAATAAGGTCTCTCTTTCTGATCTGAGCTGCTCTAGCACAGTTCAGGAAGGAGACCCTTTATTACCTCACTCACTCAGAGGATCAACTCACATGTGCTCTGTAGACAACACGGCCCGATGAGTAACCACTGGGGAAAAGTATTTTCACAGTTGTTTGCACCCCACTATTGCCCCTTCTGACTTCATTTTCTTACTCATCATCTGAAATGCTATGCAATATACTCACATGTTTATTGTCTGTCTCCCTACATCCATTAGAATATAAGTGTGGCAGACATATCTACCTGCCTCTCAAACATTCATGCCCTCCTTCTCTATTGAAGAAGTTCTGTGGAGAAGTCACTACCCAGCCAAGAATGACATTTCTCAGCCCCCTTACATGTGGAGGAAGGCACGTGATTGAGTTCTGATGTATGTAATATGAGTGAAAGTGATGTTCACCATGTCCCAGCTCCCATTCTATTTCTCCCAGTGTCTGAGGGTTAATGTCAATGCCCAGGGTGACCTTGGAAGCCACGCACAAATACAGTGATCTGAGCACTCCCCTTCCCCATCCTTGTTGCATATTTTACTTTATAGGGGCAAGAAATAAACTTGTTTTTCAAGGTCAGGCCTGGTTAGTACTTGGATGGGAGACCACCTAGGAAGACTAGGTGTTGTAGGCGTAAAAAATTAAATTAAATTTAAAAAATAAGAGATTGTAAGCTGACAAGCTTCTTGCAATCTGTGAGGTTAACCAAGGGTTGCCTTGCCTAAAAGAGAGAGAGA
>NW_011901032.1:0-620 GCF_000151845.1 Pteropus vampyrus | reverse complement strand
AGGGAGAGAGAAGAATCAGATGGTGAGAAGTCGATACAATCTTAGCTGTCACCCATCAGACAATTTGGCTTCGGGGGGACCTAGAAAAGGGCCCAGGTCCCAGCCTCACTCTGCCAGGAAAAGCAGATGAAATGGAAATCGTAATTACTGCCACCTCTCTCCCAGGATCTCAGGCCCAGGATGTGCAGAGAAGGGCCAAGGCAAGAGTATTCTTGCAGGGTCTACCTGGCACTTGAATCTGGCCCTTTTTCCCTCAGGAGAACTAGGAGGCTTCTGGAAAGCAATGCTGCTTGGTGGTTTGGTAGCTTCCTGGAACACTGAGGGAAGATGAACCTGAATGCGGAAGGTTTTAACCCCCCATAATGACATCTGCCTGGGCTCGAGCAAAGGTAGTGACAGACTTAGACATAAGCAGGTGAGAAGAAAGGCAGAAAACCCAAAGGAGGGGATAATAGAAGTGGATCCCAAGGATGGCACCACAGTTCCCTCAGGGACAATGCCATGGTTTTAGTCAAGTTTCCATTCCCTGTGATTCTTGGTTGCCTTTTATTTCCAGGTAAATAGCCAGAGCAGAAGAGTTAATAGTCCTTAGGGACCTGACAACTATAATTTTTAGTCTT
>NW_011901031.1:3833-5228 GCF_000151845.1 Pteropus vampyrus | reverse complement strand
GTCTCTCTCTGTCTCTCTCTTTCTCAGCGGGACTGGGCAGCCAACACAGTGTCTTGGCAGAGGAGAAAGAGGAGGCTGACACCCTGTCCAGGAGCCCATCATCCAGGAGCCCGCCTAAGCCCAGCGAACCACATCCCAGGTGCTGGGTGGACCTCACTTAAGCCTGCAGGAAAAGGGATCTCGAGGAGGAGGGAGCAGCAGTGGCTGCGGGGGGTTGGGGGGGACCACCAGCCCACGGCGGCCCAGTCCACAGCCCGCCACCAGGCCCGGAAGCCCAGGAGGCCCGGTCCCAGCTGCCGGGGAGGCCGGGTTCCATGGAGGGAGGCTCAGGGAGACCCGGCCCAGCAACAGCTTCTCCTGGATGTTTAGCCTCTCAAAGCTGTTTCCTGTTATCAGGTCATCCGACCGTGAGAATCACTGGCCACCCCGGGAACCCCCCTGCCCCGTGCATGAGCTGTGGATTCACGCTCCTACCTGAAGGCCTATCAATGGAGAAGGGTGACGCCACCCCACGAAAGGCCCTCCTGAGAGAGAGCCGGGCCGGCTAGCTCTCTGCGCAGGCCCTCGGATGAGGAGGATGGAAATAATCTTCAAATCGTGCAAGCCCAGAAGTGTCCTCATGCCTCCATCGCCAGCCCTCAGCCAGGGGCACCCGGATCATCGGCTCAGTGCCCCCCCCGCCCCACCGCCCGGGCTGTCTGTGCATATCTGTGAGCCCAGCCTTACAGCCTGTCTTTAAAGAATAGTAATAATGATAAACATTGTATGTAAATGGCGGTGCATCCAGACAATGGGATATTATTCAGAGATGAAAAGAAATCAGCCACGAAGCCGGGAAAAGACATAGAGGAACCTTAAATGCACGTTACTAAGTGAAAGACGCCACTCTGAAAAGGCCACACACGGCGGTTCCAACTCTGTGACGTTCTGGAAAAGGCAGACTGTGGAGACCGGAAAGAGATCAGTGTTTGCCAGGGGGGCAGGGAGGCGGGGAGCGGGGGGAAGGACAGACAGAGCACAGAGGGTTTTTAGGGCAGAGAAAATACTCCATGTGACACCGCAGTGGCGGGTACGTGTCATTTCTCGTCTGCCCAAGCCACAGAAAGCATACCACCAAGGGGCCCCTGACGTGAGCCGTGGGCTCTGGGTGACAAGAATGTATCAGTGTGGGTTCGAATGTAACAATGTGTCACACTAGTGTAAGATGTGAATAGTAGGGAAACGAGGTGTGCGCTGGGTGTGGAGGGGGTACGGGACCTCCAGTCCAGCCTCCAGGCATCGTGGGCCCCCACCCTTCCCTGAGTGGCTCCCACCTTGGGGTGAACAGTTCCGCCTTCTCAAGGTCCAGATGAAGGTGTCTACTTTGTAGATGTTTCAGAATTCGGAGCGAGAACT
>NW_011901031.1:0-348 GCF_000151845.1 Pteropus vampyrus | reverse complement strand
CAGAGCGGGCCAGGAACCGAGGGACTGTAGCCCCTGTCCAAATGTTTTCCTCGACGCCCGCTGTACCCGGTGGTGTGGCTGACCACGGGCTGCATCTCTGCACCAAGCCACTGGGACGTATGACATCTCGCTTCAGCAATTGGGTCCGCCTTGGTCCCAGGTCCCTCACCACTGCGAATCCCCACGGAGTTCCTCTCTCTGTCCAGCAACAGGGTGGGGCCTCGTGATTGATCCGACAAGCATCCGGCAGGATCACGTGTCCACAAACGTGGTGGACAGGTGCCGCACGGAGGGCGCAGGCCCTGAGCCCGGAGTGGTACCTGGAGAGGCTGGTAACCACGGGGCGGG
>NW_011901030.1:3171-3569 GCF_000151845.1 Pteropus vampyrus | reverse complement strand
GACGAATAACTTTAATATATTGATTCTTGGGAAAAGTCCGAAGTGAATTAATAAACATTTATGAGAATTCAAGAAGGACTAAAGCTGCTGGGGAGAGGCTGAACATCTGGTTGCCACACCTGTATATGAAGAAGCTCAACAGATACTTAAGACATTAATGAAGAAATAAGGGAGGAAGAGATCAGCCAGCGCTAGTGAAGTCTAACTGGAGACAGGGCTTAAGTACATGTCTTGTTATATTTGTTTATTAAAGTACCAGTGGGCAAAAGCAACCAAGACCCAGTCATGGCCTTCAAGGGCCTTACAATCTTGTGGGAATAACAGGCAATCAACACACAGTGTGACATCCAGCAAGCATGGGTAACGTTGGAGGCACACCCAACTCAGTGCTTGGAGAA
>NW_011901030.1:0-1946 GCF_000151845.1 Pteropus vampyrus | reverse complement strand
AAGACAAAAAAAAAATCGACAAATTGGACTTTTCCCCCCACCCCATTTTTTTTTCCTCTGAAAGATCTTTTTAAGATGAAAAAAACAATCTAAAGATTGGGAGAAAATATTTGCAAACCGTATATCTGACAAATAACTTGCATCTAGAATATGTGAAGAATTATCAAAACCCAATAGTTAAAAAACAAACCATTTCATAAAAAATGGGCAAAAGACGTGAATAGATATTTCACCAAAGAGGATATACAGATGCCAAGTAAGCACTTGAAAAAATGTTTAACATCATTAGCCACTAGGGAAATGCAATATAAACCACAATGAGATATCACTACACATCTGTCGGAATGATAAATATACAAAATAATAACATCAAATACTGATGAGCATGTGGAGAAATTGGATCATTTATACGTTGGTGATATGATGTAAAATGGTTTGGAAAATAGTTTGGCAGTTTCTTATAAAACTAAACCTGCACTTACTGTATGACCCAGCCATGGCACTCTTGGACATATTTATTCCAGAGAAATGAAAACTTATGTTCACACAAAAACATACACCTGAATATTCATAGGAGATTTATTTATAATAGACAGAAACCAAAAACAACTCAAATGTTCTTCAACAGCTGAATGGTGAAAACAAACAGTAATACATCTATACAAAGAGTGATACATCTATTACTATGCAGCAGTAACCCCCTCCACCCCCAAAACTATTGATACATGCAGTGATTTGGATGGATCTCAAGGGAGCTATGTGAGGGGGGAAAAGCCAATCTAGAAAGTTTCTATTTTTTTTAATATTAGAAGTTTATTTTCCTAAACATTTTATAATCTCTGCCCCTTTTTTTGAGCAAAAGGTTTCATATGATTGCATTTATCTAACATTTTGAAATGACAAAATTAGAGAGACGGAGAAGAGATTAGTGGTTGCCAGAGATTAGGAAGACGGTTGTGATGGGCTGGTGTGGCTATAAAGGGAAGCACTAGAGAGTCTTGTGGTGATGGACAGTTCTCTGTCTTGGCGGCAGTAGTAATTACACATGTGATAAAATTGCATAGAATTCTACACGCGCACATACATGAACGCGAATGCACGTAAACCTTATAAAATCTGAATAAGCATTGTGGATTGTACCGATGTCAAATTCCCGATTTTGCTTTTGTACTTTGGTTATGCAAGAGGTTCCCACTGAGGCAAACTCGGTATCTCTCCATGCGTTGGTTTTTTTTTTTTTTTTTGCCCCTTTCTGTGAATCTATAATTATCTAAAAAAAGAAAAAAAAAGTCACCTGGGAGCCTAATAAACTACACAGTCGTAGTTCCGCTCCTCACCAAGTAGGATCTAGTAGGCCGGGGCGGGGCCTGGGAATCCACATTTAACAGGTTCTAGATTCTGATGCCGGTGGACCACTCCCACGCTGGGAAATGCCGCCTGAGGGCAGTGGTTTTCAGCCTCAGTGGCTAGTCAAAACCTTTTGTCCAGCATCAAGATATGAAGATGCCTGGCTGCCCCTCCAGAGCTACCCGACCGGAGTCTCTTGGGTGGGACCCAGTCCCTTCTAATTTTGACACACTCCCCAGTGGATCCTGATGTGATAACGATAACCAGGTCAGGGACCCACAAACCCCAGACTAAAGACCCTGCTCTGAATTTAACCAAAGTTCCCACTCATTCTCATTTTCCTACATTCTTAGACCTACTGGGAAAACGTTAGCTCTGGGGTGCAAACATATTTTGGTAATATATTTGTATTGATTTAGTTATTACCAAAATAATTTTACACATAATCTGAATTTTCAAAAAAGACAAAAAAATAATACTTATACATTCAAATGAAAGTTGTCCTCCCAAGTGGGCTCCTGGGAGTCTTTGTGCTTTTTTCCAGTAATATTGCTAATGCTAAAAACAATTTTGTCACAATTCCTTTAGAATTGCTTCAG
>NW_011901029.1:2929-5487 GCF_000151845.1 Pteropus vampyrus | reverse complement strand
TATTCTTAGCACCTGTCTTATTTTCTCCTTTAGGACAAAGAATAAAGTCAGTTGCTTTTGAAGAAAGTGTAAGTGTCTTTCTAAACAAAAAAGAAAACTGGGCTCTTTGGAACACACAGGTCTCAATTAAATAGAAAAAAGTAAAGCAGACCCTGAGTCATGGAAGCAATGATTATAGAATGGAATAAATGCCTCAAAGGAGAAATCTTGGACTTTGTCTGGTGTAGGCATTGTAGTATAAACCTCTTCCGCAAAGCACACACACCACTGAGCCAAATCCACTGGCAGCTTAGATTAAGATGCTTCCGTGGGGCTTTAATCTATGTATACAGCATTAACAAACAATCTACAAACATACTAAATACTGTGAGCCCTTCACATTGTGAGCAAGTCCCGCTAAAACAGTGGTATCATCACGAATCTGGTCTCTCTGAGATCATTCACCATTGCAAGAGTAGGAGTGTGGTGCGGGAATGGGAGACTTTCTAAGAAATTTGCTTTTAATAAGATGGGGACCTCATCTAAGACCTTCTCTGGAGCAAACTACCAGGATCAGGGTCAGTCCCATGACCAGTGGGACAAGTCATCAAAAATGGGATTGAGCCTAGAGCATAGCAACCTATCAGGCAACCTAGAATGTCATCCAGAGAATAACAGCTAACCCAGGCTGTTTATGTCAAAATTCTGAATTTCTCTTATCTGCATGATAAGTATAGTACAGTGCACCTAAGGAATTCAGCCTGGGCTGGAATTGATCAGAAATGAGCTACACACAATGGCAAATGTGTTTTAACTGGCACGCTGAGCCCATCGAGTTCATAGTTGATCTCTGGAGCACTGTGTTGAGGAGGATCCTGAGGTTGCATCTGAGCCCAACAGGAAAGGGAACCATGATCAATGTCAATATCTACCATACACCAAGGATGAAAGAGTAACGGCCATGTGCTGTATATGTGCCACCTCTAAACTACACATTGACATTGAAAGTCTGAGTCTAGAAACGTAGGTTGGAATCCAGTCATGGAAAGCTTTGAATATTAAAATGAAGAGTCTGACTTTTGTTTTGTGGTTCATTTGGTCAGAACAGTAGTTCTAAAAATATGGAATGTAAATGCCTTTAGCAGGATCCATTCTCTCCATTTGCCAGCAGCTCTACATAGCTCCCAGTTAGTTAGTTGTCCTAAACATTCAGTCACATCTTACAGTTAAATCACTTGAAGGCATTAGAGTTTGCAGCCCTGTTGCAGGAATTAGAGAATTACTGATGGATTGTGAACTGGAAAATGCCATGCTCAAAACATTTTTTAGGAAGATTATTCTTGCAGAGATGTAACGGATAGTTTGAAGAAGGGGGGAAAAAAGAGTAAAAGCTGCAATACCAGTTAAAATGTCCCCAGAACCCTCCATGTAAGTTATAAACCTAAACTAGAACTGTCAGAATAAAGAGAGTGAGTTAAGAGACGTTGCGGAAGTGACATAAAGGTATAGATTGGATGTAGGGGATGGAGGGAGAGAAGAGAGACTTCGAAATGATTTCAGTTTAAACCTGAGGGACTTAGGTAGATACCGGTAATCCTTTTAACATACATAGGGAACTCGAATAGAGGGACAAATTTGGGCTGGAACGTGGAGAGGAAGAAGATGAGCAAGAAAATTTTAGAACCCAGTTATTTTTCTGATGATGCCACTGTTACAGATGGATTCACTCACAACACAGCATTGCCCCGAGAAAAGCTGTGGATTGGACATGGTGTATCGTCCTATTTTTTCCAAGACAAATGGAGGGAATCCAATTTGGACAGCTGGCTGGGTTAAAGGTTTAGTCTGTGGCCATGGAATAAAGCCAAATTAACTGGGATGGAATCTGTGCCCTTGACCAGAAGAGCAAAGGACTCACTGGTAATCAGCTTCGGCCATTTCTGTTACAATACCTAATTAGGTATTGTCATCCTATCCTCAGCTTTCTGCCAGCTGAATGGTCATCTTGCCTTACTTCCTGGCACAGCTATGGATAGATGCCACACTGAACTTGTTTGATGCCTCATGTCTCTTGATCAAGTGTGGGATTGATGGGGTGAGCATCATAGAAAGAGCAAAACTATAGCTAGATCAATAACAAGCGTAAGTATAATCTTGCTTGATGCCTGTTATTACATCCTGCCTGCCCATCTGATCTCTGAGCCCTACTTCATGCTGCCAGATGTGGGGTTCGGAAATGATACTTGCTGCACATCCCCCCACCCAACATTCTTTCACTGATACTTGATGCCAAGACCCATTCTCACCTGTTGAGTTCTGGTTTAGTTATTAGTTAACTTAGCAGCTTGGTATAACCTTTTTATTTTTATGGAACCTCTTTGTTCCATAGGATTGACTGGGGCTCAGGTGGATGTCTCAAAGGACCCTCGCACAACTGTACATGGGGCTGGAACATCCAAGATTCTTGCTTCATTCACAAGTCTGGCCCCTTGGCAAGGACGCTGAACTCTGTTGGGTCTCTTGTTCTCCCCATGTTGTCTCAGGCCTTGCTCCCTTTCCATTTGGCTACTTCACATGCA
>NW_011901029.1:0-1264 GCF_000151845.1 Pteropus vampyrus | reverse complement strand
AAGAAAATGTGAACGATAATTCATTTTCTCCTCATGTGAAATTTATCTTTCAGAATTACATAACTTAACTGTAAAATAGCACATATTCCAAGCATGTCTGCTCTTGAACTCTTTAGGCCATAGCCCGCATTCCCGGAATGTCACCTTTTTTAATGTTGAGTACAGTCCTGCCTCCCACATCACCACCTGCCCTAAGGATAAGACAAGAGCCTATGGGCCTAGCAGGAAGAGCATAGTCCCATTCATTCAAGGAATGTCTACCCCTCGTCTGGCAGGCCTTAAGACCAACCTGAGAGAGCACAATGTCACTATGCCAATCAGAGGGAAAAAAGGACATTGATCAGAGGCCCTGTTGCCATTGCACAACACTGATCTCAAGAGTCCTTGGAGAAGACAAGCCTGGGCTCTCCTAAAGGACTTCCTGGCATGTGGTGTAGAGCCTGCAAAAGGAGTGTGTGACTGCCCTGGGTGCCAGCAGCAAGGAGTTTGAGGTAAAAAAAAAAAATCCCAGTACCACTGTCAATAACGTTGTTTGCTAGAGACCAGAAATGATGTTACAGTTGGAGCAGGGACACTGAAGGGCCAATGCGCAGGCACTTGTATGCTGTTCAAGTCGACAAAAAGACAGACAGAGGACTATCAGTTGCCCAAAGCCTTGATTTCTTTTTATGTCTGTTGTTAGTGTCAGTAAATCCAAAATTAGAATGTCGGCACAGCTCTGGCAACCCGATCTCAAGCGATCCTTTGAAAGAAAGACTACACTGGTCAGTAGGAACAGTCTGCTGGTCAGGCTGCACTCTTGGAACTGGGAGTGCAGAACAACCCAGAGGGCAAGTTCTACAGTTCCTTGGGGCAACTGGTGAACTACCCGTACCAGAGAGAGTTTTGGGAAGGTCTCTGAAGAGGAAAAACAGGGACCGGGAACTATGTGGGCAAAACAGTGCCCCGCCTGGATGACACTGCTAGAACTAGCCAGTTCCTGGTAGTGGAGACAGAAAATTTCAAGGAAGACATTCTAAAACATGAGTCCCCTTTTGTCACAGGGCCTTAGACAGGTGCCCTGCTTACCTGTGTCTAGTGATGGTGCTTGTAGTTTTAAGGTACTCGCACTGTATAGAAGAGCTGGAAATTCATTTAAGAGACTCTTAGAAGATGATAAGTTAAATGACTCGTAATAATGATTTCCAAATGCTTCTTTCGCCTGCCTCTCTCTTGGACCTATATATTTTTTCAAACAAATTTTACAGGAAACACCAATATGCAA
>NW_011901028.1:2167-3432 GCF_000151845.1 Pteropus vampyrus | reverse complement strand
CAAGTCCCCATGGCCAATGACGGAGCTGATCGTGCTGCTGGGCATTTGAGCAGCCACTGGGCAGCCCGGACAGCCCCTTGGGATGTTTCAGTCCCTGACATCCATGTGGGTGAGACAAGCACCTCCCGGCTCACAGCCTCAGCCTCCGAGAGGGGTGAGAAGCCCGCGGACCCGGAGCGTGGCCCTGGCCACAGCAGCCGTTGGGCAGAGCGTGGCCCTGCAGCCCTGGGCCCGCGGCTGCAACAAACCTCAGCCGTTCGTACTCATTAGAATCAAAGATGGGGCGCGACCGGCTCTCCCCCCGGGGGCTTCACACGGAGGCTGCACGGACTCGGACAGCCACACGCGTCCGTGGTCCAGCCCCGGCCTCCGGGCAGCCCCGGCCGCGGATCCCATGGGCGGACCGGTCCCTGGGCCCCCACTGCTCCGCTGAGCAAGAAGCTCCCGTCGACCGGCCATGTCCACTCGCTACGGTGGAGAAGAGACGGGACAGGAGCCCAGGAGCCCCTTATTCGCCGGGGACCGCCCGTCGCGTGGCCGGGGCACGCTTGACCCCTGGGCTGACTCTCCCAGGGACACGGGTGAGGCCGGTGTGTCTCCCGAGGGCGCTCGGGCTCCAGGGCCTGTCCCGGAGCTGCGAGGACCCGGAGCCCAGGGCGGGACCCCGAGTCTCCTCAGCAAAGGGGGCGTGGCTTCTCCACCCCCGGGAGGACAGTGAGCACCGCACCGGCCGCAGCCCTGATCCCTGACCCCGGGACCCCGTCCCTCCGCGGGCGCGGACCCCGCAGCTGTGCCATCTGCTGCTCCCCGGACCCAGCGTCTGTTCTCACGCCCAGTCCAGGGCCCCGGCCCCCTCCGGGGACACCCCACCCCGTTCCACCCAGGCAGCTCTGCAGCGCCGGCCGCACGTCCCGCCACCCCCACGGGCCAGCCCCGGGTGCTCCGATGCGCCCAGCATGGGGTGCGACCCCAGCCAGGCCCAAGGCGCTCGAAGCTGTGGTTTTTCACGGAACCCGGGGGTGTCCACCTGGAGTGGCTGGGGCCCCCCAGGGAGACCGGCCTGTGACGGCGCCACCCGCAGGCACTTAGCAGGGGGAAGGGCTGGAGAGGGACCAGGTCCCACAGGGACAGTGCGAGAGCCCAGACCTGCCAGGCTCAACCCCTCTTAAACTTGTCCCTTGCAAGTATTTATTTCTACCATTTGAAAATTAATTTTACTTGAGCAAGTGTGTCCAGTTTGCTGCAGTCAACAAAGTCCTGGCAGA
>NW_011901028.1:0-756 GCF_000151845.1 Pteropus vampyrus | reverse complement strand
AGCACCGCACCCCTTCCGCTCTGTCAGCCTCTGGCCGCTTCTTCGCCAGCTCCACGGCGGCCGGTCCCCAGCACCCTCAGGCCCGCCTGGCTCTCAGGTGACCCATCGTCGCCAGCCCTTCCGCCGCGCTCGGCCCTTCCCGCTGTCTCCGTGGCTGCCACGGTGGCTTCCCCGTCACTGTGGTGGAGCAGTTGCCACTCAGCCTGTCCCTTTACCCTGCACTCTGCCCTGTGGCCACCTGGGTCTTCTGGGGTCTGTCCTCTCCCAGGGCCCAAGCCAGCTACCTGGAGAGGCGGAGCCCTGGGGTCCAGGTGGGTGTGGAAAAAGGAGGCTCATCACGGGGGGCAGGGGTCCCTGTCGTTCGGAAAGACGGGATGTCCCTCTGGTAGGCCTGAGAGCCCTGGTGTTCCTTTTGGGGCTCACAGCATTCACCCACGTTTTCTTTGCAGCGTTTTCTATGAGGGATACTGCGTCTTTGGGGTGCGAGCGGCCAGTCTACTTTCCCAGCTTTTGTCTTTTTCGTTTTGTCGAGGGAGCAGTGTTTGCCGTGCGGCTGGTTTCCGAGTTGATTTTTAAGCAGGGGGATTCATCGGTCTTCTCTGTGCGGCTTCCCTATCGATGACGTGCTTGGAAAGGCCGTCCCTATTCTGATAATGTAAACTTTTTTTTATTTTTACCTCTAAGATCGTCACGTTGTTTCATCTTTGGTCCAGTTGGAATTGTGTGTGTGTGACAGAGAGAGAGAGAGAGAGAGAC
>NW_011901027.1:2968-4403 GCF_000151845.1 Pteropus vampyrus | reverse complement strand
GAGCCAGTGAGAGGGTCCCTGGCTTGGATCTAAATGCCATTGCTACCACCTGAAGAACTTGTTTCCCAAAGGGTTTTCTAAGTCACTGCTTCATAGGCTTCTGGGCTGACGTCAAGTCCCCAGTAACCTGGCCTGGTGATTCCTTCTTTATGGCTCTTATGGTTATCGACCTTGTCTCTTAGCCTTGGCGCCTTGGTGACCTTCGGCTGTTCAGAACAAACTGATGCAGGATTATTCAATGCAAAGCTGGAGCCCGTTGGCAAGTTGGTCATATGGGGAGCATCTGCCATCACATCTGGGGGACGACTTAGGCTTTCCTAGCGCTCCCATCAGGAATTTACGAGAACGTTACACACTTGCTTCCCAAACGAATCCGGGCCTTCTTTCTCCTGTCTGTTTCTAGTGCAGACCACAGTCTGAAATTTATTTGGTTCCCTGTCAAGTAAGAATTCTTTGAATTCCGTTGGTGCTGGGCTGGTGACACATGCAACACAGCTGAGAGGGGACCTCGGCAGGTCTGGCTGAGGAGCTCCTGACCAGCCAAGATGAGGCCACGATGGACACTGCTTGGGATCCTAGCCACTATACCAAGCGGTCTTTATTTCTCTTATAGAGCAGTAATGTTTCAGATCAGCCCGTCCCTTTCTCCAGCTCCAAAACTTAGCTCTGTGCCCAGTGGGCGATTAAAAACAAAATAGCCTGATTCCCACACAGAGCCAGGAAGAGCTGGGCTTGCCGCGCCCTGATGTCTTTATCAGACAGTTACCCTGGGACTCTGGAAGCAGCAGAATGGACTGGGCAACTCGGAGACACGTCTTTTTGAATAGGGTAATTTAAAAGCAAAAGGACAGCAGAGAAGAGAGAGGCAATGTGAGAACATCGAAAGGCGACAGGGAGAAAGGTAGTGAGGGGCGATTTAAAGGCAGGCAATAGGGAAAGCGAACAGGGACTGGCAGGCCTCAGAGTCCCCGTCCCGCTCCCCGCCCCTCCCCTCCCAGCCTGGGTCAGGAGATGAAAACAGTACCCTTGGGTCTGGCAAGGTCAACCCCCTCCTTCCCCGCATCAGGAACCCGGGAATGGCAACTGAACTCCTTCTCAAAGCGTTAAGGAAGAGAAGGCTGGCCTTGTTAGGTGGTTTCAAAGCTGGGATAGTCGATGTCCTCGGAGCTCTCGGGGACCTAAGGCACCAAGATAAAAAGGATCTGGTGCGAGAGAGGTGGCCCACCTTGGATAATCGAAATGGGTTCCTGATGTCTCAGTCAGTTTAAATGGTATGTCTATCACAATATTCAGGGGACATGCTAAGTCATTATGTGAGGAAGTGGGGGCCCCTAAGAATAAAAAAAAAAAAAAGGAAAAGAATGCTAACAGCTGTGTAAATTAGGGAACAGGGAGACAAAAAAATTCTATCTTTTCAAGACTGGTGGGGAAAGGT
>NW_011901027.1:0-2674 GCF_000151845.1 Pteropus vampyrus | reverse complement strand
GGGCTTCCTTCCTCTGCCCACTCTGCTGCTGGCAGCTTTTCTACTAGGGGTGCATATTCCTAGAGGCACGCTGGCACTTCTGAAGTCAGCATGAGCCCAGAGGTTCAGAACGTATTTTTACTGAGAAATGAGGAACTTTGGGCAAATCCTTGTCCCTCGGGACGAAGTGTTTTTTTCTTCCAGCAGAGGTGTGGTGGGGGGAAAGCAGGACCGTGTACCTTTTCTGGAAGCCAGGAAACAACTGTAAAAGCAGGACTCATACTTCCAAGCAACACAACAGAGACACCTTGGAAACACACGTTCGGGATTAAGACAGCGTGGGCCTTGTTCCTCCACCTTGCCCCTCACCTGCAGACCGTAAGACCCCGTCACCCTCGCCATTCACTGGTTGCTCAGGCAGGCCGGCTTGGATTCGCCGACATTCTTCAGGAATCACAGGCCTGCTTTCCTGTTAGTGCTGCCTAAGTCAGGGCAGCAGAGGTACAGCCCGAAGGGACGGTTTGCAGGCCCAGGGTGGCCGGACGCGAACTTGTCATCGTGCCCCGCACTCCGCCTTCCCCACAGATGGTCTGGTCTCTGGTTAACGGTGATTTTCTACCATTACCATGTAATGGGCATTTGAGTCCCACAATATTTTATTACATTCGTGGATAAATTATGAGGAATACAGCTACCCAGAGATATGGCTGTTTCTTATGAGGATGTGTTATTTTCTTTGTTCTATTTTCGACATTAGCAGCTGCGTGTGGCCCCTCGGGCTGTGATGGTTAAATGAAAGGTGACGCAGGGTGAAGTAATCAGACACGCCGTTTACACAGGTCTCCAGAGAAAACAGGAGTGAGACCAAACCCTGCCCACTGCTTGGTGGTCCTCTAGCTCATCTTCAGAGGTAAGGAAAGCGGGGTTTGACTCAAATTGATGGTTTCCGGTGGTACAGAGGGATTATACTATAAGAATGCCACCTCAAGTTACTGATTAAAAGAAGAAAGTTGAACCAAAGGATCTCAACTTTTCCAGTTCTCACTTTCTTTGAGTCTTTAACGATGATCTATAGAAGAAAAATGGACTTAAAGCAGGAGAGAATGCAATGCCCTACAATGAAGAACTTATCATGATAAAATATTGGCAATGACCGCGGGGAGAGACTCTAAGTCTCCATAACATGTTTATTTAGGGGAAGAGAATCTTCTGTTGGGAATTCCTTCTTTCATTTGACAAGTTCACATTAAATATCTCTTTTGTCTTCAGCTTTGTGCTAAGTGCTAGATGCTAGAACTTCTGTGGTAAACAAGACCGACAAGGTCTTTGCTTTCAGAGCTTATAGGTCAGTGAAGTAGATGTACAAGAAACAAAGGCTGTGGAGGGAAGTACCACGAAGAAAACAATAACATGGGGGACTTGTTTTACATTTGGGTGGGCAGGCAAGGCTTTTCTGATGAGATGACAACCTCATACCTAAATAATAATACTTAGTATTTGCTGGACACGGTCTATGTGTCAGACGTTACGTATTTTATGAGCACTACCTACTTTTAAAGAAACTATCTAGTTGACGTATAACACACACATACATAGGAAAGCATACAGAGTGTACAGCTTGAAAAATTATCAGGAAGTGAAGAGAACGTCCATGTTGTAACTAGCACCCAGGCTGAGAAACGGAACACAACACACTGCCAGCAACCCAGAAGCACGGCTCCCTTCCTCATCCCCAGAGGTAAGGACTCACTGACTTCTGACATAACCGGTTAGTTTTGCCAGGCTTTGACTTTTATATAAACACTCGTTAAGATACAGCCATGTTGTGTGGCACGGCACAGCAGTTGCCTTTTTCTGTTGTTGAATAATATCGCACTGTATAAACATACCACAATGTATCTATCTGACTGCTGATGGACACTTAGGCCATTTTCAGTTTTTAGCCATCACGTGTGGTGGTGTTACTACGCACATTCGCGAATGTGTCTTTGATGCACGTGCACCCGCGTTTCTGTTGGGAATACACCCAGAAGTAGAATTGCGGGGTTACAGGGTATGTTCAGCTTTAGAAGGTACTGACGAGTTGCTCTCCAAAGTTGGTTTCACTAATTTGTTGCCATCGGAAGTGAATGAAAATTCCAACTGCTCCGTGTTTTCGTCAACACTTGGTATTTGTGGTGTTTTCTGTTTCAGTTGTTTTGGTTGATATGCCGTGGCATTTTATAGTTTTAATTTGAATTACTATAATGACAAACAAGCTTGACCGGCTTTTCACGTGTTTCTCGGCCTTTTGGGTACCCTCTTTAGTGAAATAAGTGCCAGTTCACATCTCTTAACTGGCCAGCTTTAAAAAATTGTTTGATAAGAGTCCTATATATATCCTGAACATAGTACACACAGAAGTATATATTGGCGGTATCTTCTTGCCTTTTCGCTGTCTTCATAGTGTCTTCTAATACATAGAAATGACTACCTTTATTGCATGTTTTCCCTTATGGTTAATGTTTTTTCTATCCTGTTTAAGAAATCTTTGCTTATCCGAAGATAAAAATCTCCACGGTATCTTCTAGAAGTTTTAGTTTTGCCTTTCACATTTAGGTTTTAAATTTCCTCTGGACTTAGTCCCATTTTCCCCCTATAAGGCTATCTATCTGACCCAGCAGAACTTAATGAAAAGACTGTCTTTTCCTCACTG
>NW_011901026.1:2588-4581 GCF_000151845.1 Pteropus vampyrus | reverse complement strand
CATTTACTAGCTGCGAGATACTTGCCAAGTTATGTGGCCTTAACCCTGGGTTCCCACTGAAGGGTTGCTAAAGATAAATTGAGATAACGTATGTTTAAAACATAGCATGGTGTCTGGTGCATTATGCATGATGAATTTTTTTAAAAAAAATTTAGGCGAGGCAACCCTTGGTTGACCTCACAGATTGCAAGGACTTTGTCAGCTTACAATCCCTTATTTTTTTATTTTTTATGCCTACGTCACTTGGTCTTCCTAGGTGGTCTCCTATCCAAGTACTAACAAGGCCTGATCCTGCTTAGCTTCCGAGATCAGACAGGATTGAAGTTATTCAGGGTGGCATGGCTGTAGATTGCATGACGAATTAATAGTAGAAAAAAACTATGGTTCTATCTGCCTAGAGACTGAGCTGCAGCCTGATCTTCAGCTGGCATGCACATTGGTTATTGAGTCCTGGCACCTGTATGGACTGGTTGTCGCTCATGGTCTGGAGGGTTCAGGAAAGACATGAGTCTTAACTAGAGGCTTCAAAGTGGGGTAGAATTATTTTTCCACTGAGAATCAGAAACCTACTCAAAACATCTTATTTAAGTTATTCGTTGTTTAGTGATCAATTAATTTTGAAACATACATATTAGCAAGAAATTAGACATTTCTTGTTTGAACTAATTAGCTATTGATTTTGAAGAATCTTTAAATAGAAAATATTTGGGTCACATTTTAACAAAAACCCTAAAAGTGTTAGCCATTAATTTAGTTCTTTTACTGTCTGAGAGTTTCAGGAAAAGAGAAGAACCTTGCTTGATTTGTCATTTTATATATTTTAGTCAAGACTAAAAATGGACTTTTGATATGAATATTGGTCTCTTTAAAATTTCTAGTTCAGATGATTTTCATGAGGAATTTATTTTCTCAATTTTATCCATTAGTTGTAAAACAAAAATATTTAAATAGTGAATGGGTTTCTGAACTCAGTAAACCTATTAAGCTGTTAAGACTATGACAATGACATTGAAGTTAAAAATATAACTGTTGCAACACAAAGTGAATCTTGTCCTCTGGGGAGCTCACAGCTGTTTTATTTCGAGTTTACTGAGGTTTCAAACATTCCATTGAAGTCAATTTAAATTGCCCTATTTATTTTCCTAAATATACACGTTTGCATTTTGTCTTTGTGGTTGTTGTCAGTGTTAAAATTCATAGCTGATTTCTTTGCCAGCATCAGAGAAGACCTTAGTTCTGTGTCTTTGAGATAACTAATAGTTGAGCTCACAGTTGTGGTGTTAATGGACTAACACTGCAATTAAGAGGCAGAAATTGTCAGAATGGATAAAAAGGCAAGACCCAACTCTGTATGACTAGGAGAGATGCACTTGAAATATAAAGATATAGATAGATGACAGTAAGTGGATGGGACAAGGTGTGCCATAAAAACAGCATATAAAGACTGAGGTGGTTGTATTAATATCAGATAAAATAGACTTCAAGAAAAAAAATATTGCCAGAAGTAAAAAAGAATGATAAGTGAAACAAAACCAACATAAGTGTGTATGTGCATAAATACAACCTCAAAATATATGAAGCAAAAATTGACATAATTATAAGGAGATTATTCTAGAATTTTGGTAGGAAATTTTATTAACTGTCTCTCTGGAATTTATAGAATAACTAGCCAAAAATCAGTAAAGACATAATAAATCTGAACACATTATCAACTTTCTTGACCTAATTAATAATTATGGAATCCCCCCAACTCAATAACTGGAAAATAAACATTCATTTTAGTGTGCAATACACATTAGTTTTATTGTACATGGTGTAGCCACCAGTATATACCATATTGGGGCCACACAACAAACCTTAATAAATTTACATGTACTGAAATAATACAGATATGTTCTCTGACTACAATGACATCAATTAGAAACCAATAACATCAAGATATTTGGGTAAAACCCAAATATTTTGCAATTAAGGAATAGAAGATATTTTTAAC
>NW_011901026.1:0-1303 GCF_000151845.1 Pteropus vampyrus | reverse complement strand
TTTAAATAGATGCAGTTTATAGTATTTTTAATTATACTTCAATAGGTTGATTTAAACAAAGAAATCTTTCAAAGCAAGGAAAAGCAGGTATTGACAGAGTGCAATTGGTAGTTCAGTTAATTTATAAAAGAGTAAAAGGGTGAGTCTCTACTATAGTCTTTTAAATAATACTTCGTTTTCATTTTATACCATTGATACTGTGGAGCCCATGTTAGCATAGATAAACTAATGAATTAAAGTAATGAATTACCACCTCTACCAACATTGTAAGAGAAACCCCAGTGTTAATTTAAAAACTCCAGAGTGAAAAAACAGAAAATACATTGGTGTTTAAAACCAATTGACTTTTTATGTATTGAAAATAAAGGTTAAATACCCTGCAATGGATTATTTGCAGAGAAATGTTTCTAAATAGTATTCGAAAACCTTCTCTCTGTCTTTAAAAAACTCCACAAAATCATAAAACTAAATTCTTTAATTAAAAAAATAAAATGTAAGAATTTAACATTGGGTCATGATAACAGTTTTTGTTTATTCTTGATACCAGAATAGTTAAATTTAGTCTCTAGCTACATAAATATTTAGGCCCTAATTCAAATATGATGCAAATTTTAAATTCTGTTTCTTGAGAAATCATATTTTATGTTACACAATTAACTTAAAATAAATTAAGCATTTTATGGGACTTGTTAAATGGTGAAGAGATGGATGTTTTCCTTGATTTATTAATAATATTAAATATAGCAAAATATTTTAATACAACTTTAGTAATATAACTGATCTAAATGAAATATGTGTCATAAAGATTTTGGCTGGCTTTTGTCCCTGGTTCCTGGGAGGTAAACTCTAAGCCTTTAAAATTTCCAGAGTGTTAGGACTGTCTTTTCTTTTTTGTGGTTGGACAGTCAGATGATACCTTGCAGTTTATGCTAATGAAATGACTCAAGATGGGGCTGGTCACTCAGAAAGACCAACTATATGATTAGAGGATTGGGGATTTGAGCCACATGATATCATCCCAACTTCTGTATCAGTCCAACTTTTGGGGATGGGAGGAGGGCTGGGGGTTGAGTTACATGGCCAATGACTCAATCAATCAAGCCTATGTAATGAAACACCAATAAAAACTCTGGACACTAAACTCAGGCAATCGTTCTGGTTGGCAGTATGCTTTGAGTATTGTCATACTTCAATGCTAGGAGAGTAACACATCCTTGAGGATGATAGAAGCTTTACTTTTGGAATCCTTCCATATATATCCCTGTGCATATCTTCCTTTGGCTGGTTCTAATATCTACCCTTT
>NW_011901025.1:0-2359 GCF_000151845.1 Pteropus vampyrus | reverse complement strand
CCCCCCACAGCAAAGAATTACTCAGCCCAAAATGTCAGACGTGCTAAGGCTGAGGAACCAATGTAAGTGAGAAAGAAAAGGCCTAGGTGCAGCATGAGAATGAATTTAGGAAGAATTAAAGGACACAAAGAAACAGGGAAAAGGCAAAAATCAAAGGCGCTAAGGAAATACTTTATCAAGGATAGCTGCAGGGGTAGGAGCAGAGCCTTGGGAATGCCATGAAGGCGGGAGTCCACTGCAAAGGCAAGGAACAACACCTAGGAAGAGAAATTCAAAGGGAGGAAGCGGCATCAGGCATTGATGATGAACATGGGACAATGAGTTAGGGGATGTCACATGCATTTCAGGATGTTTAGCAGCAATCCCGGCCTCTACCCGCTCTGCCTGTAACACCTCTTGCCCAGTTGTGACAACCAAAAATACCTCCAGATGTTCATCCTGCCAGATGTTCCCTGAGAAACAAAATCGTTCCTGGTTGAAAACCATTCTTCTAGAGGAATCTGTTTGAATTAAATCTATTTTTTCTCTCATTTCCTTAATCTTAGTCCTTTCTTCGAGATTCAAGTTTTGTCTTTTCTAAAATAGGCTTTCTGATCATTCTTTAAGTACATGTGCATTGGGTAAACTCTCCCAGTCTTTTTCCAAAAATATTCTTATGCTGACCTCTGTCTTCAATGATCACTTAGCTGGATTTGGAATTCTGCACGGCCTGTTATTTTCTCCAGCACTTTGAAGATACCAAGATGTGTTCCAGCCTCTCTCATTACTATTGGAAAGTCTACACTCAGCTTGTTTCTCATTTACAGATTATTTCTCAGATTTTTCCCTTTGTTTTTTGTTGACTCACAACAAAATGTTTATGTGTGGATTAGTTTTTATTTATTCTGCTTAGCAGTCATTCTTTCATAAATCAAAGGATTTGTTTCTCATCAATTCTGGAAAATTCTCAGACATGGCCTTTTCTCTGTTCAGGTCCCTCTTCCTCCCTGCCTCCTCTTCTCTTCCTCCCCCTCCCTCTTTCTATTCTCATAATCCAGAAAAGGATTTCTATTAAATGTATGTTGCTGGACTTTCTCATTCTGTCTTCTATTTTTTCATTATTTTCCTATCTCCTATCTCTCCATAGTGCATTTGAATTAATTTCTTCAGATGTATCTTCCAGGCCTAATTCTCTCTTCAACCATGTCTAATCTGCAGTTTAACTGGTCATAGAAAACATACCCTCTAATGCTTGGCTGTACAATGACCAAAGAAATACATGATTAAGACACTGATTCTTGTCTCAAGAACTTTACACCTTGTAAACTAACAAGACACATGAAAATTATTTTGCACTGTAATAAAAGCAAAACTCAAGATGTCTAGAGGTATTGCTAATGGAAATGCAAAGAAAAAATGGAAAGAATTCAGAGGAGGTCACCTCTTAGCTGGGTTTAGAGACTAAAAGGACACCCAAACAGATGGCACAGTATGTGAAAAATCATGAATCTTTATGGAACAGTAAAGAATTAAGTGTAACTACTGCGTGGATACATCTAGAGAGAATAGAGAAAGATACTATATGGTCAGTTAAAGCTAGTTAGGAAGGCCCTCATGTACCATGTATGTAGTGTTTACAGTTTACTGGCAATGGGGAAGTAACTGATGTGTTCCAGGCGGCATGGGCACAAGGAGAAAGAACGAATGGAGGAAGGGAGGGAGAGAGAGAGATTTGAATTTCGGAAAGCTAACCCTGTAGACGCAGAAAAATTAAAATGTAGAGAGGCTGGTTACAAGATGGCTGCACTAAGCTAGGTAGAGATGACGAGAAATTATGCTGAGATAGTATCAGTAGGGATGGAGAGAAGGCTTTGAATTAGAGATGGTTCAAAGACAGACATTATGAATGTGTTAGCCAGTTGGCTGTGGAGGCTGATGGCCAGCAGAAGGTTTAAACACCCAGTTTTTATACTTGGAGTTTGGATAGACTGTAACACCATTAAATAGAGTAATAAATTGAATTTTGAGAGCAACGAGAAGACAGTTCTACTTACGAGACATAAGCTTTAAAATGTGTGGTATATATACAGCCTGAAAAGTCTGGCAGGCTAAGTACATCTTTAAAGCTTGTCAGCGAAATCAGACAGGGAAATGTTGCTTTGGAGACATCAGCATGCAGCTGAGAACTGAATACAATGGCAGAAACTGATTGAGAATCAGCTGGGGGTGGGGGGGGAGCGGGAAGTGACCAAAGATGTACATTGTACAGTGGTGATGCTGCAAGTTTTAAAGCTTGGTCATCAAAAATTATCAAAACCACACAGAATATCTGAGATGGAGACAGTTTCCCAACTTTCCTACAGTTCTCTCAAATTCACCT
>NW_011901024.1:2643-4582 GCF_000151845.1 Pteropus vampyrus | reverse complement strand
TTGAGGCCACTGCTCTGCTTACAGAGTGACTCTGGTGGCATTGTCTTTGGGGAAAAAGCCTTGACTATCAACTAACAGACAGTGTTTGTTGACCTTTGTTGAGCTTCTGCTGGTTCCATGCAAGATGGCTTTTCACGATCCTTTCGAACTTTAATTATCCTGTGATTTACTCCTTTTTTATATCCTGATTTATGTAGCTAATTTTTTGCAAATCTCATTTGTAATAGGTTTCAGTAAGAGCTTTTGTGCTTACTGTTTGGTGGTAGGTCTGGAATATGAAGTATAAGGCGCGCGTGTACACGTGTATGGTATATGAGAGTAAAGGGAGTGGGCTTTCCATTGGCTTAATCTAAAACGTATCAGTGTAGCATCTGATGAAATGTTTTGTTTTCAGCTTCCCAAATGATTGAAAAGTCTTACGATGACCCAGTTAACTCTTCCTGCGAAGCATCTTTGAACATTTCACATGATACTTTACGTTCAGGTAAAATTAATTTTTGTGCTGTATTTAAGTGTTGAGAATATTATGATTTCTTCTTTGGAATTTTGACAAAGAGAAGACCATTTAGTTAAAAACTGGCATTAATGATTTCACCCTGAAATTAGGTATTGAATAAAAAAAAAGGTATTATAATAAAATTAAGACATGAGAAATTATACGAGTTAAACCTCCTTTTTGGTTCCTGTGAATTTTCTCCGAGGCATTTGCTTTCTTGGCACAGAGTCAGTTGTGATTGTTTTTTTTAATTCTCGTGATCTAAGTGAACTAGCCCGCGTGGTTTACCCCGCAGTACAGAGCAGGAGCGCTAAGGAAGATCTGCCTCACGGCCTGCGTAACGAACGGGGCCCGTGCCACACTCAGATGTCATCGACAAAACGGGAGTAGCTCTTCTTTACTAATAACAGTGCTTAAAAGGCATTGCCTCATTCAGTAGTCAACTGAAAACTACTTTTAAAATTGAAACCGTTTTTAAAAATTTATTCTTCATTAATATTTTCCAGATGAGTCTCTTGCTGGCGGCCGGCATTTACCCTTTGATGACCTTTGTGGGGACTCGGGATGTGGGAGTCAGGAGAGGGGACTGGGAGGATTTGCCGCCGCAGTCACAAGTGATGCACGTGGTTCCTGGCCTGTGCCTAGCGCCAGTGGCGCCTGCCCGTGGCCCTCTCCTGGGCACCTCTGTCCCCTGCCTGCGCCGGAGTCTGTGAGTGACCCTTCGAAGGGAGAGGTACATGGGCAGCGAGGTCCTGTGAGTGGCGCCGTCACCACCGTCCCTTCTGGCCAGAAGCTGTCGCGGGTAGTGTCTGAGGAGACGTCCGATGAGAAGAAGGACAGCTCGTGTCCTGTGTTCCCTGCAGCCAGAGGCCACCGTGTGGGACAGTCACGGCCCAGGAGCTCCTCAGCGAAGAGGAAAAGAGCGCCAGAGCTCTTAGACCCACCTGGGCAGGAGAGACCGGACAAGAGGAAGAGCAGCAGGCGCCCCGCGCGGGAGCTGTGGCTGCGGGCATCGGGGGGCATCACGGCCGCACCCGCCTTGCACACGCCTGGCGGCGGGGCGTCCTCCTACGAGTCCTCGTATGACGACTATTTTTCGCCCGATAACCTGGAGGAGAGGGGCGCAGAGACCCGTCCGGGTTGCCCGCCGTCCCCGGGCCCTGCTCCGCCCGGCCGCAGAGCCCATCTCTCTAAGAGAAGGAGAGCAGGCGTCTTGGCGATGTGCGACCTGTCCTGCATTGGCGGAGACCCTAGGGCAGGTGACGTGACCAATTGGACCGCCAAGGCCAACTCTGCTTTTCAGAGATTTAGAGGTGACGTGGCGGGCTCGGCCGCAGGGCGCGTGGCGCCTGCAGAGGCCCCCGGGTGTCAGGATGCAGAAGGCGTGGGCCCTGCCGGGCGCAGCTCCCCTCCCGGGGCCACCGAGCCGGCGTGGAGAGCCCG
>NW_011901024.1:0-727 GCF_000151845.1 Pteropus vampyrus | reverse complement strand
ATTGCATACACAGGATGATATCTCGTCTTAAAATTTGCTTTTAAAAAATATGTCAGATTTCCGTATTTTCATATCAATAGAGCATTAGAATACTTCAATTTTTAATAGTCTATTTCAGGAGTCTGTGAAATTTTCTATAGTGAATCAGTAAATATTTTAGGCCTTGTGGGCCAGGAGGCAAAATCAAGATAATATAAGTACTTAATGAGGGAAAAAAACCATTTTCACAAAAATTTTATTGGCAAAACTCAAAATTGAGTACAACTTTTTGTAATATAAGTAAGAAGAATTCTGTTTTGGGAGGGTGACATAACTTCACTAAATCTGGGTTCAAATGGAAGGTTCTTTTTATCAAAATCGATTGCAAGTGTTTATTAAGGCTGGCACGTCAGAAGGATTTATGCGTTTCACTTCGAACGTGTCTTTTCTCGCAGTTAGGTACGGCCCCGTACTAACATTCACCCGTTAGCAGATGGTTTTCATCGAGCGCATTCAGGGCGTAGAAGGCGTCTGTGGAGGCCTAGTGGATTCTTCTCTGACATGTGTCCTTAACATGCCCCCAGCAGATTGAGTGCCCGGCAAAGGTGGGATGGAAGCTCCTTGGTCGTGCAGTGACATCGAGGTCTGAGAACTGTCGCTGGAACTGTAGCTTGAGCCCAGGAAATACGTCCCCGTCAGTTTTGCCTGGGAGCTCACTTGTCACTGTTGACACCTCCGGACAGGAGGA
>NW_011901023.1:4701-6619 GCF_000151845.1 Pteropus vampyrus | reverse complement strand
AAGGAAAACAAGCGAGGCATAGAGACTTGAGGCTCTTCCAACAAACAAAAGAATGAAGGAATTTTCTATAGTATTTATAGACACCATGTTGAATACAGTTTCCCATGACAACCAATTAGTATGTTTGAGATTAATGGTTATAGTCCACAGGAGATAACATTAAATTTTTGAATTCTTGATATCTTAAAGGGACATGTTACAAATAATTTAGCAAGGATACATTTCTTTTGGTTACAAAATACTAAATAAGATGGTTATAAGATATGGATCAGGTATAAATCTACTCAGGACCTACTTCTGACAGGTGGTTTAGGATTTCTATCTTTATGAATGTTCCTGGCCTTTATCTTTATCTAAGAGTTCTTCTAATGGTTACACCACCAGAAACTTGTTTCTACCCTGTACATGTAACAACTACCACTGATTTTAGCAACTCTTTATAAAATGGTCCAGAGACAGAAGAAAGTTTCAGGAATTCAGAAAGTTCTTTTCCTCACTATTTGTTTACATTGTTTTTGTAACCTTGAACATGTCACCTAATTCCTCATTCTTATTTGAGAAAGGTTTTTTTTTAAGACTTAATAATGATAAATCACATTGAAAAATGAAGTGTTAGATAAATAATGAAACATATAAGCATGCATGTTTATTTTAGAACTCAATCATATTTGGTTATTATTTCATACATGATTTTACAGTTTTCTCTGGGCTACTTCATTCCTTCATTCTGAACAAAGCTTCATGACAGGTTTTTAAAATTCCTGTTTCCCCACATTAAAGATTTTGTAAAGAGGTTGCATTAGTTTACTATATTTAATTTGAAGGTTAAAAAGGAATGTATTTTTTTCCGAGTACTGATTTAATAAGAGATAGTCTTTCACTATGTAATACAGGTCCTCGCATGCCCAGTTTCTCACTACAGGAGCATTTACTTCCCATTAATGTGTTCTTATGCCAAAATCCTCTGTAGTTCTTTAATATTACAAGATCAAAACATGATAGGTAAGCTGCTGCCAGCTAAATAAGACTTTTCACTACAAAATACTCTTGAGTGTCTCTTGACTTTCTATTTCTCTCCAGTTTTAACTCTGCTCCAGTCGGACTAAACTACTCACTGCTCTCCACATGTATTTGGCACCTGTGGTCACCCCACCTCCCCCTTTAGAATGTTTCCCTGCTCTCCTCTCATTCTGCAAAGCACAACTCAAGGCTGCCGTGACCTCATTCTTTCCAAGATAATGTCTCCTTGTTTTCAGTCCCTATTCTTTCCTTCATACATCTTCTCCCTATCTTTGTTTTGTTTCAAGAATGGGTGAAACTGTTTTATACTTCTTTGCATCTCTTCCATTTCTAAGTATTGCAAACCTGTGTATGGTTTGTTGGTGGATATTGTGGGTAAATTTCTTGATTCCATCCTTTAGTATTGGAAATAATGTTTAAAATTTACATAATGAGACTACTTTAGGTAAGTCATATATGATTACCAAAGGATGACCAAAAGTAAGACAGATTAGCTTTTAAAATGGCTATCTCTGGTGAGATTTATGTGTAAATTTGTATTTTGAAATGCTCGATATAAAAGAGGCCAAAAAATTGCATGTGTTTATTAGTAGCATGAATTTTTTCTTTTACTTATTTATTTACTTATTTATTTAAATCCCTGCTGCCACCACTTCCACCCTTGACCAGTTACTGATGTTGCCGTCTTCCCGTAAGAACTGCATCTCTGAAGGTGGGGCGTCTCCTCCCCCCAGGAGGTCATGGCATGCACCTGGGGTCTGTCGCGCCCCGGGGTATGGACCATGGCTCCACTGGGGCTCGAACCCAGGACCTTCTGCATGTAAAGCAGATGGGCTAACCACTACTCTATGGTACCACCCTGTGAATTTTTTCTTTAATAGTGTCTCTAAGCAGACAA
>NW_011901023.1:0-2642 GCF_000151845.1 Pteropus vampyrus | reverse complement strand
GTTAGGTAATGGTGGGGCTACCAGTTTCAGAAGCACAGGAGGTTTGTACCGGGGAGATAAGTTTGGGGCCAGGTTATGGAGGCCTCGAATTCCGGGGTGAGGTATCTGGGATGAAGGCAATGGCATGGCCTTTGAGAGCTTCTGTGTAGGAAGAATGCATGGTCCAAAAGTCCTTTAGAAAGCAGGATTATTAGCAGGGTTTGCAGATATTTGGTGAAGGAAGAATGCTAGGTGGGGATCTAAGATTATAGGCCATTGCACTTTTTTATAGGATAAGTGAGATGACTAGCACATATAGGGAAAGGCAATGGTTTTTTCTCCTTATGAATTCCAATGATGTGCTCTCATTTTCTCAACCTCTGAAATGAGGAGCCACTTCAAGTAGCAAGTGCATGGTCCTTCCTGCATTTCTCTTGAGATATAAATGGTAGGATAGCATTTGTGGCAGAAATTTGGACAATATTATTCTAGAATTGATTATAATTGCCCTGTGGCTCTGTGTTCATGCTGGAGCTTACAGTCCAGTGAGCCTCCCTTATCTTTGACCAGCCCATGCTCCCCTAAGGTGGCCTAGCGATCCCTAGACACTGGCTATTTGGGGTTTTGTTCTGAAGCTCCCAGGGCACATAGGGAAACTGAGAAAACAATACAGGTGTTGAAAATTTAGGCAAGGGCTGCTAATCAGAGGACTGTGAACTTCCTGAGGGTATGAATTTGTTCACTGTGCACATTGGTAGTGCATATAGTAGTGAATACTCATATAGTCCTTGATACAGAGTCTGGCACATAGTCAATGCTTTAAAATGTTTGTTGAATGAATAAATGAATATTGATGAATACCCTGAAGATCCTCTGGATGATCTCTTACAGAATGAGGTATCTATCTATATGTACATACAACCTACCTATCTGTCTAGAGAGAGATGAAGATACCAACCTACCTATCTGTCTAGAGAGAGATGAAGATAGACCAAGACTGAGACCTATCAGGCTATGAACTCAAGGAAAATCGATAGAAAGACTGAGTAAATGAGGGCCCTATGAGACGCAGCAGGGAGAGTCACTTGAAGGATTGTGTAATTTAGTAGCAGCTTGAGGGCAACACGGTCTTTGCTTCCTTGGTTTGGTCCACCAGCGTTTTGAGAGATGAGTCCTCAGAATGGTTTTAAACAGCCTTCTTTTTTCTTTTCACAACATTCATCACCTCTCTCTGCTTTGTGGTTGAGCACTAGTTGTGTGACTTGGTGACATGTCCAAGAATGTGATTTGTGCATTTACCATGTTTGTTGACCAAGCAAAGAACAGTGTAATATCTACCCAGGGCAAAGGCCATGCTTGAAACACTAGAAATGATTCTGGTGTCTTAGTTTTGGGTCTTACTGTGAAGAGTCTGATTGCTAAGGAGCTTGATCTGTCTGCATAGGTAGTAAGGTGGGAGCCATTGCAAAACTTTAAAGCAGGGGAGAACTACAATTCTAATTTGCTGAATGAAGAAAAAAATCTTTTATTTGTGATATTTTCAGAGACATTTGCTCTAGTATGGTGTATTTAAATAATAAAAACTTAAAAGAAAAAAAAAACAACATGGATAAAATGTATGTAGAACTGGAGAGGAAGAAAGTAGAAAGCAGAGAAACCAGTAAGAATGCTGTTAGCATGCCTAGGTGAGTAATGCTATGGGCTACAGGTGATTTTTCAGGATTGTTATATCTATTGTTGTGTTTTTGCAGATAAAATTTGGCCTGTGATGCAGCTGAATTTGCAAAATGGCAGAATTTGTATTTCCATCAGAATTTAGTAAGTTATGAGATTAATTTTATCCATCAATGAATCAACAAATTGAAATTCTGAGGTTTTGTCATCTGGCAGAATTACATCTCCTTATATTTTGTTACTTGCGCAAAGGCATGTTTTTGGTTATCTTGCTTCTTGTAGAAGTTGAGTTGGAATCACATAAGAACATAGTGGAACATTGCTTACTGAGAAGCACTAGTGAGTTTGGCCCCTGGTGCCTTGAAGGAGTTGGTTTAACCATCAGAGCACCTAAATTACACCCAGGGAGGATGTTAGAATTGGCCTCACCTTCACAGAGGGTAATAAACATACAAATTATTAACTTTGGTTAGATGCAGCATGAGAATTGTTATTTACTTAGTCCATTAAGAGATTCCGTTTTCCTCCCAAGCACCTACCTTACATCATCACAATTCCTGGGCTTGCCTGGGTGTGGCCTGAGTTTAGTCAGGGCTTAGTGTGTGGAGCACCTTTTTAAATACAAGTTTGGATGAAAGAATCTGAGAAGTGTATTCTTAGATAAAATGAAGGGAAAGCCTCCGTGTCTCCTTTATGTTTGTTTTCACCTTGCGAATCTCTTGTTTCGGCAGTACTGGAGTTACAGCTTCTGGATTAATCATGAAAGAAATAGCCTAGTATTGACACAAGCTTGGTAATTAGGAATAGAAATTTCCTTATTTTTGGCTGAAGGATCAGCTACCAGCCTTGGCTTACTGCTAAGATGGAGATTCAACCTGTGAGAGAAAGCTCACATAGGGTCTTCAGTCTAGGCTAGGGGGTCAGAAAACTTTTCCTGTAAAGGATAGATTGATAGATATTTTAGCCCTTGTGGGCCATATGGTCTTTGT
>NW_011901022.1:3090-5339 GCF_000151845.1 Pteropus vampyrus | reverse complement strand
GACACATTTCAATTAAATTCAAATTAGTGAAAATTAAATAAAATTTAAAATTCGGTTCTTTAGCTGCAATTGACACATTTTAAATGCCCAATAGCCACATGTTAGCTAAAGGCTGCCGGAGTGCTCAGTGTAAATATATACTATTTCCATCACCACGAGAAGTTCTACTGAACAACAGTGCCCTAGATCCTAAGGTATCGAAGGATAGAATTCTGCCTCTAAACCACTTTGGGACACAGCTCTGAATCCCGGATCCGCCCTGACTGGTGTAACTCTGGGTCCAAGCCTGGGTGAGACACTGCGAAGTGAGCAGAGTAAGTCTACCCTGCTGGGGCAATGGGGCCTTGGAGAGGGTACTGAGGCCCGGCAAGAGAAAGCTGTGAAGTGTGAAGGTAGCCAAGGTCCCAGGGAAGGTGAATTCCCTGGGAGTACCTGCAAGGTGCTGGCAGTCTGCGTGGTGAGCAAAGGTTGTGAGGGCAGGCAGCAAGGCAAGTAGGTGGTCAGGCCACATGGGCAGGGTCCAGGGCGTTAATGGGCATGCAGGGGGCACTGCAGTCGGAATGAAAGTTAGGGACACGCCTGCACTTACATGATGACGGTTTTCTTGGGGACTTTAGTCTCCTGTTCAGTGACTACAAAGAAAACAGTCGGAATAGCAAGGGTTACAGATCAGCCAGCACTTGGGGCCAAGCTACCTGAGTGGTGTGGCAGCGTAGTAACACACTCAGCTTAGGAGCACTGGGTCCAAGCCCTGCCTGGCCATGTGCCCCTGGGGTGACTCTCTCCTCTTCTCTGAAGTGGAGGCGATTATGTCTGCCTTGAGTGGTATGACAACAGTACATAGCACATGAGGGTAGGACTCCTGCCCCTCGAGCATCTAGCAGGAGCTTTGGGAGCATAACGGCTCTGCTGAGGCTGTCCACAGAGAAATCCCAGCTTCTCCTTCAGCCATGCCCAGGAAGAACTGTGAACCTGTCAGGCCTAAAGTCTCACTTCTCAGACTTAGAAACTACAGCCCAGAGAGGGGCAGGAAATGGTCTGTGGCCTTCCAGTGAGCCAGCAGCCAAACTGGGACCAAGATGGCTGATGTCTATTTTACAAATAAAAATAAAAATAAAGGTTCTAAAGACCAAAGGCATCTCTCCAGGGGAGGGTGAATGGAGTCCTGGAGGCGGCACACCTGAGCCCTGTGGAACAAAACCATGAAATCCTATTGGGAGCTACCTGTGGATGCCTGGGCAGGCACCTGGTCTCCAAGTGAGCCAGGAAACCTAGGTCTCCCCATAGGAGCACCTGGCTTTCTTCTTCCCCTGAGCCAGCAAGAAAGAGCTTATAGTTCCCGTTTTGCGATGGGGGACCCAAGTCCCAGAGACAGAACGGGACTTGTCTTGAACCAGGCAACACCTACTTCCAACTATCTTGAACCCTCTTTCTCTGTAGCTTCTGGGTGGGGTCAGGTTGATACAGAGATGTCCCACTCAGTATTGCCCGCCAGGACAGCAAGCATTCCTCTGGCTACCAGCACCCTCACATCTCAACAACCTTTCTCATCATCCTGCAGCGAAACTGAGGGAGAGGCTCGGAAATGTGAAGTGGCAGGACCCAGGCATATGGCCTCTCAGTTCCTGGTCTGTGGGGTTTTCTGCTTTGCTTCAGTGTCACATAGAGTAAGGCTTTCCCTTAGATGATCAAGAATATTTTAAACTTGTCTCCGATTAGGTGCAAGTGAATTAAATGTACTAGCCGTGTCTGTGTGGCATCTGGGAGCCACATTTACTGTGTGTGTGCACATGTGTGTGCACATGCACGTGTATGCACAAAGATGTATGTGTGTGTATGCATGTGTGCATTTGGGGGTGGTGGCCGGGCACCCTTGGGCTGCTACACTCCTGGCACCTTTCTTCCTGATCTGATTGCCACCAGACTGGCCCTGAGCCCAAGTAAGTGCTGGCGACCATGGGAGGGGCGCAGCCGTGCGAAGCAGTTTCACAAGCGAGAGGACAGTGCCCACCCCACAGGGCCACTGTCTGCGGGGCCATTGGGTTAAAGACACAGCAACAGGACAGGGTTAGGAAGCGGGAGGCAGCGGGCTCCAACTGCAGATGTGTGAGGGCCGGCCTTTTTCCCGTATGAGACACAATACTGTTTCTGGCACAGGTGGCTGCCCCTCCTCTGAACCCTGTGGTCATGGGACGTTGACAGAAAGAGACCATTGTGATAACAAAGTGAATGGCTCTGTAGGATATGCT
>NW_011901022.1:0-424 GCF_000151845.1 Pteropus vampyrus | reverse complement strand
CCCACCCTCTTGGACGCCACCAGCCCAACATCCAGCCTGGCAATGTCCTCCTTGCTGCAGGTAGGGCTGTGTAGGAATGTGTCAGGCCTGGAGACGCTCACTTCTCATCAGAAAGGCTGAGCTTCTACGTCCAGCCCACCTTGACACAGTGAACATGCTGCCCACCCTCGGTTTACAGGCCGAAGGGGCCACCCGAGGCAGGCCCACCCACCTCATCACCCAGGCCCACCTGATCTGAGGGTGTGGGGCACCTTCAATGGTGCAGGTGATCTGGGCATCCTCTCCCTCCACAAAAGGTACTGCCCGGACCTTGTTCACAAACCGTGGTGGGACTGAGGGGACCATGGGAGGAGAGAGGGAGATACAAAGAGAGGGAGAGATAAAGAGAATGACAGACAGACAAAAACAAAGGGAGGGAAGAGGA
>NW_011901021.1:3955-4364 GCF_000151845.1 Pteropus vampyrus | reverse complement strand
CAGGCGCAAGGTCTGACTTAAGAGATTTATCTTTGGAGATGACTGTGTTCCCTTTTTAGAAGCAGGACGGACCCCTCTAAATTGTCCCTGGGATGTTACAGGCTCCACTCTGCCCAGGTCCCTCTCACAGGAAGCGTTTACTTATCCCCAGTCATTCCTTAGGTCCAACCACCCTATTCCTGACTGCTACTTTTCTACTGGTTTCAGAGATAGTGTAGTTTCCTTTTTTGGTTTATTTTTTTAAGGACTTACAGGCAAGGGGAGGTTTAAAATCTGAGCCGTCAGCCGGGCTGCTGTGAATAACCATGTCCCCTCGTTCCCCCGCAGGCGGACTTTGCCATAGAGGCCCTGGCCAAGGCCACTTATGAGCGCCTCTTCCGCTGGATACTCAGCCGCGTGAATAAAGCCC
>NW_011901021.1:0-770 GCF_000151845.1 Pteropus vampyrus | reverse complement strand
TAGACTTTTCCTGTTACAAGTTAAACCCAACAGGAAGGGCCAACCAGGACAGTGACCAGTAAACCTATTGTTAGGTCCGATAAGGATCTCACTTACCACGGCCTTGGCTTCACCATTGCTAGCCTGTGCCGTTCAGGGAAACCTGTGATGGTTGTCACCATTGTCACTGCCGACTCTCCCCACCCTCCCTCCCTCTTCTTCATCATCATCATGTCAGGAGTGATGTGTTTCCTTAGGCACATAGAGGTAATGCTTTTCTTTTCTCCGTTTTACTAGTGGTTTTATTTAGTCCCCTCTCTGATCAGGCCTGGCCATCACCATAACAACCCACATCCCATAATAACCTGCCAGAGCTACTTTAGCTGTTGCTTCCATTTCATAGCCACAGTAATAAAATTAAGGCCTTGGTCACTGTCAGTGTTCGAGTCTGGAATTTACATCCATATATCAAAATCTCCAGGGTATAAAAATTATGCTCATCAGAGAGGGGAAGAGAGGTCCCCTAACTTAAACACCAGGCTTGTTGTCAGGCCTTCTCTGAATGAGGAGAGAGCTTTGGGTGTGAGGCACGGTGTTTGCCGTCAGCAAAGCTTCCCACCTTTTGGAGGGCGCGGGCATCGTGCCAGACCCTGGGGAAAGGCGCTGCCGGGGATGCTCAGGAGGAGGAGGCACGGAGTGGAGACCGGGCCTCCCCAGCATGGCTACCCCTGGCCGATGCCTTATTGTGCACAGGGCCCTTTAAAGTATCGGTTGGTCTCTTCATTGGTGTT
>NW_011901020.1:948-4363 GCF_000151845.1 Pteropus vampyrus | reverse complement strand
AAATACCACAAACTTGTTACACATTTTAGGTTATTAGGCCACGTTTTCATATTCTGTTTATAATCCAACCTAATTTGAAAGAATTAACCTAATATATCACAGACTTGATAAAGTTTGGAGGTTAGTCTCACAATCGTTGCAAAAAATATAAAGAATTTTATAGTGTACATTAAAGAAGCATGTACTTTATCTACAACACATAGTTTCATTTCAGAATTTCAACCCTCCTCTCGAAATTGCCGATGACACTTTGAAGGTGATCTGGATAACATTCAAGGAGACTTTAAGCCCATGAGTTTCATGAATATTTGAAAATGTATGTAAACATTCAATGACATACAGTATCGAGACTAATATTCTCCAGTCTGAAGTAGTAAATAGTAGAGCTATCCAGAGAAGGATGGCAAGGATAGTTAAGAGTAAGACACAATGACCTAGGGCAGCTGTTGGCGTAATAGCAAATAGAACGTTAGAAGGAGATACAGGGATAGCATGCTATCTGCTTAAGAGAATCATGTGACAAACATTCAATGCGTGTTGCATGAAAGAGGAGTGTATATTTGTGGTACTCCAAAAGGCGGAATTGGGAGCATCCAATGGCTATTATAGTCAGACAACCTTCAGTTAAATATTAAAACTTCTTTACAGTGCTTCTTGCCGATCACTTTATTCAGGGAACTTTTTACTCCTTATTTGAAAGTTGGCAGTTTGTGGATATCTGATGAGAATCACCCCAACTTCTGTCATTTCCTCATCTCTGTCTATATTTTCACTTGCCATTTTCTAATTTCCAATGATCTCAGAGGATAATATATATGTGTATTTTCTAATTCTCAGCTCCATTTCCAGTTTTAGGTTCACTCTTGTTTCCTATGGTTCTTAGGATATAACAACCTTAAAGTCTCAACCTTTCTCAGTCAAACATACCTACAAACATACTCCACTTTCCCCACAATCAATCTCCATTGCTTACAAAGAAACAGTTATCATCCTAATTCACATTTCTGATCATGTCAAGCACTGAGAGAGGAATATTGAAGGGCTTCATCGTTACTAGATAGCATAATCTGAGCTATTTATCATGGCAATAAGTAGCCCACTTCATTTTACTGTCTTTATCTCATTAGTATGTAAATACTTTATACTTCTTTTAAGGCATACTCACTTTTTCCTGAATATATCTTCACCTGTTTCTCTCCCCGCACCTTCTTTGTAGTAACATTTCCTGTACCTTGAATAACCTCTTCTTCTTCTTCTTTCTTCTTTTTTTTTTGCTGGTAGCCTGGTAATCTTTCATAATTCAACATAATTGCCACTTCCTCTATTTAGTCATCTATGTAGTCAAACCAGTTACAGTTAGTTCCTCTTGTTTTTCTTATTTGCTTGTTATACTTTGAATCTCTTATACATCATCTCATAATTGGTAATATACAGTATAATTAGAATTGCTAGGAAAGGCAATGAGTCTAATTTATCATTGTACTCTACATTTTGCAATATGGAGCTTTGTACATATTTTCACAGATAGGACATTGAATTTGTAAAAATATATATATATATGTATATAAATTGAAATTTGAATTTTACTTCTTTATTGTCTATGTGACTCTGAGGAAAAATTACTTAATTTCTCCAATCTTCTGTTTCCTCAAGTAAAAGACAGAATATTTTCCTTAATGACATCACAGTGCACACTATTAGAAACACGATGGGTAAATATTCACTTTAAACATACAATATGTTGTTGTTATTAAATAACATTGGCTGCTTTTCTGTCTTATTCCTTAAATAGGCATCTTCACTATATTCCTCATGTTCACAAACATCTTCAGGAAACTTTGTACCTTGTGTACCTTCTTGAGTCTTTTTCTTTCCACTAGCTCTTCATCAATAGTATCCGTGTCATCACTATTCTAAATGACCTTTAAGAGTTTTCACATAGATTATAGACTAGTGGTTACCAGAGGGTAGGGGGTAGGGGAGGAGAGAGTAGGTAGATGGGGTAATGGGGGTCAAATATAGGAGGGAAGGTGAAGTGGGTAAAGGGGATCAAATATATGGTAGCTGAAGGAAACTGGACTTTGGGTGGTAAACACACAATAGAATATACAGATGTCAAGTTATAATGTACACCTGAAAATTATATAATTGTATTAACCAATGTTACCACAAGAAACAATTAAAAAAACATGAAGCAGATATGTCAATACTTGTAAAAAAAAAAAGTTTTCATCACTCTTACACTGTTGAAAATAGAAATTATTTTTCTTGAAGCATTGTTCTCGCAATCTCAATTTTCAATTAAAAATCTGTCATAGCTTCCAAATTATGCAATTAGTATAAAAATTTTAGTTTTACAGCCCAAAACTTCAAAATAGGAACTTAAATTGAATGGCTATTTATAAATAACACAAACTTTCTATTATGTTTTACTTTATTCTTACTATTTTCTTTCTGAAAAGCTTTTCTGTATGTCTCACATATATCTAATGCTTAACTGAAATAGATTCTTATATACTGATATTTCCTTCAGAAAGTAATTTTTCTCTTTTTTAAATTTCTAGAATCATTTATGTCTTATCACCATAAGGTACACCTACCTGTATCATGTGCTGTTTATGCACATGAATTTTCTCTGTTACTCAATATATTTCCTACATCTCAACCACGCATAGTGCTTTGCTTTCTATTTGAGAAGTGCCCAATGACTCCATGTCAAAAAATCTAAAAAATTAAGTTATTTTAAAATGAAATAAACCATGTTGCAATAGAATGCATTTAGGAACTTCATAATTTCAAATAAAAGATGGAAAAATTAGTACAGAATTATATTAAATATGAGTTTGTTCACTCTATCATCCTAAAATTAGGAACAAATAGTAAAAATTCTTGTTTGCGAAGAGTCTAAGGCCTTGCCACCCTGAACAAGCACCATCCCATCTGATCTCGGAAGCTAAGCGGGGTTGGGCCTGGTTAATACTTAGATGGGAGACCACCTAAGAAGACAGGGTGCTGTAGGTGTGAAAACAAAACAAAAAAACCCCCAAAGAGAACATTTTCCTTCCCTCCCCTCCACCCCCACCTCCTTTATCTCCTTCTACTCTTCCTCTTCTTCCTCTTTCATCTCCTTCTTTCCTTTTCTCAAACCTTTCTCTTCTTTTGCTATGCTGTTCCCTGTTGTACACCTCTCCCCAAGAACTGTGCCATCTGTATAGCAGATACCAATAAACATTTGTTGAATGAACTCTTTACTGAAAGCTGTGAGTTCTTGAATCTCCCCCAAAATATAAAACTCTGAGAGTGACATGATGAAATGTCTATTCTCAGAAACTTCTTTGACAGATTAGACATGGGTAAATCAAAAGGCAGAAATATGTGTTAACTACTGTTAACATGTGGCAAAAAAAAAAAAAAA
>NW_011901020.1:0-603 GCF_000151845.1 Pteropus vampyrus | reverse complement strand
TCTCATACCAAAGCTAAAGAAAATAGCATCTACAAGAAGACTTTGAAACTATAAACTTCAAAAAGTTGTTTTTTTCTTCCCATATATTAAACAAACGACAACTCTTTTTCTAGTATCCTAGAAAATGAACTAAAATAACTCATCAGCCTATTCAGATGTACTGCCTTACAAGATATTCTGAAAGAGAAACTATGGCATAATAAACAATAAGAACATTTATAATTCACAATCTAGGATTTTCTATAACCATCATGGGAGAGAGAAAATGTTTAAGTACCTCTTTGAAAGTAATACCCAGTCTGAATGAACTACGTGACTGCATTTTAAGTAGGAATTTTAAAAATTTCAATTATTGATAAATTTATCAGAAAGACTACAATTTTTAAGAATAAATAATGTCTTTGAGTCTGAAGACAGTATTTGTTAAATGTTGTAACCTGGAAAATGTCTAACATGTCAATTTTATTTTGACCAAAATATTAAATTTTCTCTTTTATTTTTAGATGTTAGAACCTCTTTTATTTTTGTTGTTACTCTGAGACTTAAGGTATTAGGATATAAATCTTCATTATTGACAGTAGATAACATTTTCCCTTGGCAAAG
>NW_011901019.1:2947-5426 GCF_000151845.1 Pteropus vampyrus | reverse complement strand
AAGTTCTGTTTCTTGACCTGGTGGTGCTTACAAGGATGTTTGCACAAACATTAAGACAAACATTTCCTTTGTGCTGTCTTCTGTTTCTGTGTTTTATTTTATGATAAAAAGATTTTAGAAGAAAGTTTAGAGGGCGAGGCCAGTTCTACCTAAGAGCTGAAATATATTTTCTCCACACAGAGCTATTTGCAAATGTATCCATTTAGTTTCCTGGGACAATATTAAAGTTAAATTATTTTTAAAATAAAAATAAAAGCTTTTTAAAAATTCCTTAAAGGATATTCCACATTGTAATACAATTTTGAAATTTTATTTAGATATTCTGTCTTTTTAGAAGGTAATCAACGAGTAGGTAGCAGAGTGTATTTTGAGTAGAGGAAAGGTATAATGGAATGATGAAAAATAAGGAGACTAGAATAATTTTTTGAAGCTTAACGGTTAAATTCCAATAATAGTCAGGAGAGTAATCTATAAACATTTCCCACTGAGATTTTGATGAGGGCATGAGCTCCCCTGACTTTCCCCCATCTACATGCCAGGACAATGTCTTAGGAATTTTTGAAAGTATATGGAATGCTCAGCTTGAGATTCAAGAATGGAACAAACCTCTGTAAATAAAAGCCCTGTGGGAAGAAAGAATGAAAGAATCAAAAAAGGTAGAAGTATGTTACCCTAGGTTTCAGAGGTGGCTGGGTGTAAACTGATAATATGTTTATCTCTTACTACTCATGTTACCAGTTTACAGACTCTGACCTTCTAATCCAATGCCCCAGCTATGCTGGCTCACATTGCCTCTATTTGTGAACACACGTCTCATTCTTGAACTCAATACTGAGAATGCTGGGAAGTTTTTTTAAAACTTATATGAGTTTTAAATAAATTACATTTGGAAAAGAAATAGATAAGCCCCCAAATATATATTCTTCCAACTAGGTTTTGAACCAGTGAACTTTAGGTTTATGAAATAGACTCCAGTCACTCACTAGCCACCACCGAAAACCGTGAGATTCTTTTCTCTTGCTCAATTTATACCACCTCATTTCTCCAAACTTCCAATAACCTAGAAAAGGCAAAATCTGTTCACAAAAGCATGTGTCATGGCCCCTTCCCTACACTCTATGAGAAATTTTATAATAATAATAATAAAACATAATAAATAATGGGAATTAGGCAAATTCAGAAAGGTTTCTTCTGCTGATTAACCAAGAGCCTAAAGTATTCTTGCTTATTTGGAGTTATGATGCCTACTTGGAATAAGTCAGTGTTTGTGGAAGTACAAGGAAAGGAAATATAAAAACATGAAGTATGGACAGATTCATAAGGCAATATGGTGTAGTGGGAAAAAAAACATTGGAAAAAAAGCCAGACAACCTCGGTTTGAGGCCATTCCACCACTTACTGACAGAGCAAGTCACACGTAAACGTGGGTTTCCTAATCTGTAAGATGATAACTGACCTATCTTTTGCCATGTGGTTGTTATGAAGAAGAAAACATAATTAAAATTTATGTAAAAGTATTTCATAATCTCAAAACACTAGAGTAATTTAAGGTATTATTAGTATTAATGTTATGCACATACTCCATCCAAACCAGTATTATCTTTAAAAGGAACACCCAAAGACATTTTTGTGAGATAAAATTGCCCACCTAAATGTCAACCATAAATTGTTTGTATATTAAAATAGTCTGGTTTCCTTAACATTTATTACGCAGTTTGAATGAAAATAAAATGTTATGGTGACGAAATATTTTCTTCTTTTATCCATACCCACTCATAACAATAGAGTTACTATTTTAAAGAGAATTTGACACCTTTTCTTAAGGGGACACTTGGTTCTCTTCAAAAGTATCCTTTTTAGTGCATTTTAAAAATGATACAGTAATTGCCTTCATAGATTCTTATTCTTAAAAGGTTGCCAAACACATACTCCTAGGCTGAATCTGGAAGGATTTACTAACTCAGTCCTTAGCTGCTCTTTGATTTTTAATCGTATGATTGTAACATCTGAATAAGGTTGAAGAGAATAATTTCAGAAAGTTCCTCTTCTATCTCTGAATCTTTATAATACTCAACGCTAGTAATTTGAGTTGCTCTCTCTAGCTTTTTATTTATTGTAAATGGAAGTAGGCTTCTAAGGTGCTGAAAATTAGTAGATGTTCAGCCTTAGGGTAGAAAGCATTTACTTAGAAATTGACTTTGAAAAGGAGTCGGGTGAGAGAAGGCTGAACAGGGATTAAAGAGAGCTGACATGGGGTACCAGCCTGGTCACCTTTGGGTCAGTCATTAATAAGACCTGTCTCATTTCTTTTTATCTAAAAATTAGAAAGTTTTATCTAAAAATTAGAAAGCTTGGACCAAATGATAGCTGCCGTTTGTTGACCCTCTCCCACATGGTAGTGTTAAAGGATAAACTGAGGTATATTTTAAGAGTTTATTTGAGTAAAATCAATTTGAATAGGGCAGCATTCAATCTAGCA
>NW_011901019.1:0-657 GCF_000151845.1 Pteropus vampyrus | reverse complement strand
AAAATAGTTCTTAAAAATTAAGCACAAATATAGGTATATTTTTACATTTTAAAATTATTTAAACACTAAAAACAGGGTAAATTTATGTAAGCAATCAACTTTCAATAAACATAATATGTAAGTATATATTATGGCTAGTTAAGGGGAAGAAATTGCCAGGAAGGAGAAGGGGGCAGGAGGGAAGAAAGAAAAGGGGAAGGCAATACCAAATTGAAGAGAAAAAAGGGGAAAGAAGAAAGGAGAGAATTACAGGAAGAAAAAAAGAGTGGAGGAGGAGAAGAATCATAAGCGTTAAGGAAAGAGAAGGAGGAAAGGCTAAGAACAAAGGAGAACTGCAGGGGAAGCCTGGAGAGATGAGTTAATGGAGTTTCTTTTTTCATTCCACAAATGTTAATTGCCTACCCACTGTGTGCAAGGCACTCTGATAAATTCATGTCTTGAGAGAAACAAATATGCATTACTCCTCTGTAAAAAAGGTTTCATTTCTTTAGTAACTTTTTTTTTTTTTATGAGGATGAAAAGTAATTTATGTTTATTTAGAAAATTCGGAAAATAGTGGACTAAAGACAGATTCTCTTTTTCTGGGTAAAAGACGGAAGTAAAAAAGAATCTCTAATTCTAGCCTATTGACGTTTTACTGTCTTCTGTTTTGCATTC
>NW_011901018.1:0-1787 GCF_000151845.1 Pteropus vampyrus | reverse complement strand
TATCTCCTGAGAACCAAGGGACACGTTCATCGTTAGACACCATCGAAGTCCTTCTGGCTCATACCTGGGAGCACATCTAATTCCCCCACAAAGCCCGGTGGGACAGACACCGTCATCCCCACCTGCTGCAGAGGAAACTGAGGCCCAGAGAAGCCCAGGGCCTCCAGCTCCGCCATGTGGAAGCTGTGTCTCTAATTCAGGTCACTTATCAAGAAGTGATTTTGCTGACTGAACCCTTCCTCTGCAAGGGGCTTCGTGGACGTCACACAAGCCACCGCAGGGCACAGGGCCAGCCACAGACCTGAGCCGAGAGCAGAGTTGGGATTGGTAGAAAAACTGTAAACTGTCAGAACCTAAGTTTCCTCATTAGGCAAATTTCCCTCCTGTTCCTTAAAAGTTGGGTTCTGTCCTAGGCCTGTTGTCTTTGCTCCTCTCTGTGATCACATCCCAGGCAGTTGCATGCCCTCCTAATAGTTTCAGGTCCCACCTACAGGCCACGGTCCCCCAACGATGGCTCCAGCCCCAGAAAGGCCCGAACTTTCAGCTCTACTCAGTCACATACCAAGGGGCATTTCTTCCTGGATGGACGCAGGCTGCCCCAACTTGACGTGGCCAACCAGACTTGCATCCTCCTTCTTCCCATAGCTGCTCCTCCTCCTGTGTCCCCTCATGGTGGCAAAGGCATCTTATCCATACAGGTTCCTGAATCAGGTGTCTGAGAGTCAGCCTAGAACCTTCCGGTTCCCTCGTCAAGCCATGATCACTGAATCTGCCTTCTCTATATCTCCTACTCTGGACTGTTAGGTGTTATTAGCTGAGTCCAGTGTTAGTGTCTCGTAGCTTCCACCTTACCTATCCTCCACGGCTTCTAGAATGATCTCTCTAAGATAAGAACCTGATCATCACTTTATTTTAAACATTTTTTTTTAAACCTGAATTAAAATAGAAAGGTTAACATAATGAATATTGATATACCTATCACCTAAACTTAATAATTTAACATTTTTCATATTTGCTTTATCTATTTTGGGGGCAAGAGTTAGTATTTGAGAGTAAATTAGAAGCATTGTGACATTTCACCCCTGAATGCTTCAGCAGGAATCTCTAAAAAATAAGGATGTTTTCTTATATAACCACCCAACCATATCACACCTAACAAAAGCAATAGTGCCTCATGATCATCTACTACCTGGCCCACGTTCAGATTTCCCCAATTGTCCCATACTTATCTCTAACAGCTCTTTTTTAAAATTATATATTTAAACTCCATCTGTCCCCCAACTTGTGGAAGAGTCTACATCTCTACTCAGCTGCTGAAACTCGGCCCCCAGGTCACGCTTCCCGTGGAGCCCCTTCTGTCTTGCCACCCCTGGGAGCACAGATCACCGCGCCCTGCACAGCCGTCCATCAGAGGCCCCATGACCTTCCTTATACTTACATATATTATGTCTCTCCTTCTAGACTTTTGGGACTTGAGAGGAGCAGCATGTTTAGATCCTCAGAATCCAGCCCAGTATCTGGCACAAAACTAGGTTCGATGCACCTTATGGACATCGCCTCATTTATTCCTTATGACAATTACTAAGAGGCTGTGTGCTGAGTAAGTGGCGACCGAATGTGATGCTGAAGGAAGAGCTGGACCACGACCTGACCCGGAGCAGGTGCTCACACATTGAAGCCTTTCCTGCTTCACGAGCCTTTTGGGTGACTAGCTGGTCGATGTTCTGAAAAGCTTTAAAAGAAACAATACCTGCCAAGGTGTTTTAAGAGACAGGTGTTTCGTATGT
>NW_011901017.1:3913-6242 GCF_000151845.1 Pteropus vampyrus | reverse complement strand
CTTAAGGTATGAAGAGAAAACAATCTGAAAATGTTTCCCCATTCCATTGCCTGATATTTCTCCGCCTTTGACTACAACCTCCAAGTCACCCACTGGGCTAGAAAAACACAAAAACAAAAACAGATGGTAGATGGAAGAAAAGGAAGTGAGAAATAATGAAAGGAGAGCAAGATTTGACAAAGTTTTCAAGAGTTCAGAAGTGGATTGTAATGAGAGATTAGACCCATAAATTGAGAAATTTAGCTATTTTTATGTAAAAAATGGATAAATAAATAAGAACCAATATGCCCAAATTTACCAGATAAAATCTGCTTTTGGAACTCCAAAGAGAACAAGGGTTTCCTTACAGTAAGCTAAAGGCCCAACCCTCTCATTAATGATTGTACATTTTCTACAACCCCCAAATGCTATCAACTTTGGATTGTGGAAAGAAGATACTTTTAATCGCTGATATTCCTTCAAGGATGATAATCTTGCATTTCTTTCCCATCCTCTTGATTGACTTTCTTGAATTCCTCTCTACATGTGGAGAAAAGAAAGGGAGGGAGGAAAGGAGGAAGAAAGGAAGAAAGTTTCAAAATTTCCTCCTTCTGGATAACACCAATAGAAGCCATAAACAAAGAGAAAATCTGGTATTCTAAATTATACTCTGTGAGAAGAAATTAAGTATCACATTGGGGAACCACAGTCTTAAGCAAGAAAGCAAAATCTCCGTAATTTAAAAGTAAAAATACATCTTTAAATGTGTTACTTGAAAGGTTTTGACAATTGCACAATTCGAGAGTGCTAAATAAAAATTAAGATGTTCACTTAAACACGTACCCCATTTCTCTAAAAAATGGAGAATTATTTTGTCATTTATTTCACCATTTTAACTGGATGTTTATAATATGTAGAGGCTTGAGAACTTCAGATTTTTTTTTCAGTTTTTAGCGAGATGTTTCCTCAGTATAATATTTTACAGTTCCTTCTATACTGCTCTCCTACCCTCTCCCATTCCTAAACTTCACACTCCTAATCATCTTGGTCTAAAAGTGCAAAACAGAGAAAATGGAAAGATTTGAATTCTAGTAGTAAGGACTCTTGAGTCAAAGGTTTTCATGGGTAAAGCTTAAAAGATTTCTAAAGATTACACACACTATATCCTAAATAATTGCTTGCTCTTATTCAATAAAAATAAAATTAAATGTCAGTGAACTTCTTAGATGATGGAAGAGAGATTAATTTTAGGTCAGTAAACCTATCAGTATAATTTTGCCAAAACTATAAAACTATACAAGATGTCTCAAATGCAGTTGTTATAATTCCCATGACTGCTACTCCAGCAGCAACTACTGAGACCTGTTTTCAACGTGAGGCACTTCTTCTCCATAAAAGTCCACTAACATCCGCTACAGGTCTTAACACCTTTTACCATTATATAGCTCCAATTTATCCCAGAGTTTTTCCCAAATCTAAAATCTGTACCAGGTTGTTGAGCGCTGCTAAATTAAGATGGATTTTCATACAATAGATAGAAAAAAATAGAAATATGGGAGGAAACCCTTAGCCTCAGCTAATACCACAAAGTTCGTTATAGGATCACGTTTCCATACCAACAAGTAGTAACAATAGGTATTCGATCCAGAGTGGTTTTCAAGGGGACATACTAATATTTTAATTTTTCCTACCAAATGGAAATAATTTAAAACATCTCACTAAAAAAGAATTTAGTAGGAAAAAAATTTAATTTCCTTGTCAAGGCTATTCTATGGATCTACACATGAAACTATAATGTTCTTATAGTGGTAGACCTGAAATCATGATGCACACAGGTATTAACTATTAATGCTGCCAATAATAGATTGGCAGAATACTACTTATACATTTAGTATCTTAACAATATTTTATTTATCTGAGTGTTGGTATCCCCTTACTTGGAATTCTTATCAATTCCACAAGAAATTCAATGAGAAGTAGAAAAAAAGCACACCAAACCATTTTTAGAGATAAATAAAAACCCAGAAGAAAACAAAAAAGATATACACACACACATATAAATATAAATAGATAAACATATTTGTCCATAATGCTTATGCCAGAATTGCTCTGAAACGTCAATATCAGCATTGCAATGAAGACATTGAGCCTTGGTATAGGGGGGAAAAAAAAAAAAAAGGAGAGCTAAATGCAAGATTCCTGGATTAAGCTAGGAACCCTGGAAGATTTGCGCATTTCCTGCTGCCAGGTTAAACAAATATAAATCTTCTCTGTGAATATTGTCTTATATAGAAAACAGATCTAGAAGTGCAATATATAACAGTAGCACAAATGAGGGGAGGAGATTAAT
>NW_011901017.1:0-2433 GCF_000151845.1 Pteropus vampyrus | reverse complement strand
AAAAGAAAAAGATCATTTTGTTTGTGAAACCCCTGAAGATGCTCCCAGTGATGTACGGAGCACCATGTGAAAATCAGCACACTGAGAAGGCCGACATTTACAAAGGCATTAGCAGAGCCGAATGGAATTTATCAATTGCTAACTAAATTGGTTTTGAACTTTCCCTTTTGACCTTAGATAATAAATCAACTATGATTATAAAAATGAACACACACAAGAGAAATATTTTCTGTAGTTGGTGAAACGAGACATAGAGGATTAATTATACCGTTTGAGATCTGAAAGTAACGAAGAAACTGAAAAGTTTAATAACTACACCAGGAAGAGGGAAAAGAGGTGATAGAAAGTTAGTTAAGCTATATTTTTACCATAGTAGGAAGCTTAATGTCTAAATCTAGAAATAGGTACATAAACATTTATTAATGAGGGGAAGATAACCACCCAAAGCAATTACAAATAGCCAGAAGCCGTTGCCTCTGGAACTCTGGGAGTGGAGGTAAGAGGCAGGAGGCTATGTATCTACTGTAAGCATTGCTATAGCATTTAATGTGTGTGTGTGTGTGTGTGTGTGTGTGCGCGCGCGCGCAACTTACTCTTTAAAAGAAAGAGGAGAAACTTGAGGAAGCTTTCATAGAGTTTATCTTCTGGATACCCACCAGAGGGAATAGTGAAGTCTATTAGTATACACTAAAAAATATAATTCAAAAAGGTAAATAAGACCAAATAGGAAAAAAAAAAATCAATAATATGTTTCATGCTTACTTGTCTTCAAATACAGAGGCTTTTCCCAGTCCCTAAACTCAAGTAAGTTTTCCTAACTAAAGCTGGCAATCACACTCTTTAGCCATCTTGGGGACAAAGTCAAATCATATCTATCCTCTGCTGTCACTACCGCACCTCCTTCCGCCTTCTGCCATAAAAATTTTTTTAAAAAAGACACAGAAATGAAGCACTTTATACACTACAATGGAATCTGTCTATCCTCTGAAGTGGAAAATGTTAAATTTCTACAAAATTTTATTTTAGTGATAGAAATTCAATTCCAGACCACTCCATCATTTATTTGACTTCCTGGGCTGTTGAAGAATTGAAACAAAGTATGTATTTTTGTTTTCCCCTTAAATATGAAGGTAAAAAAGAATTGGCAATTTTGCTCTTCAAAAAGCAAGTCATGAGGGATATATTAAATATCATCAGATAACTGGAAAATCTATCTTACCTTTAATGATATTAAGATCAACTGGAAAAAGGTTTCTTGAAAATGACATTACAAAACACAATATAAGATAATAAAACTTTGATAAATCTTCTGTCACAAATTGATAGAATAGTAAGTACCTTTTTATAGCATTGGCTTGTCTAGAATAACTTCTGGACACAATAGAAATATAGTTGTTACATTTCAGTGTCAAAATCTCAGTTAAGAATCATAGATGTATTTGCCAAAACAATGTGTACCCATAAAGCCAATACATCTTTTATTTACAAGCAGCCTAATTCTAATAATATTAAAGGAAAAATGTCTAGGTTATTTTCAGAGTAGGAAACTAGGAAATGACTGTCAGACTAGGAAAGGATAATGAATCCATTATATCCATGTAACTAAATGAAACCTGTCAATATACAAATTTGGTTCGTAACATAAGATCACAAAACACGTACTCTCTCTGGCCTTGATATATAGGGAAAACCTGATATGTATGGTCCTGTCATAATCCAGTATATTGCAACTGTCTGAGCAGTACATTTTCCAGAGGGACATTTTTCCATTTGGTTTCTTCTTTCTGAAGTACTGCCAATTTTGTCAACCTATTTGGAAGGTTTCACTCCATTACTTTCAAAGCCACCAAGTTTTTTGTGATTCAAAGCAATTTAGAAACAGCTTGGAGCCACCTGGAAATTTTAGACACAAAGTATAGTTCTGAAGTGGCGAGTTCTCTTAAGATATCACATTTTATAAAAATAAATTTTCAAATCACTAACAACAACAAAAAAAGTATTTAGTGTAGTAGCTTTCTGAATAGGTAAGTCATCATGGCAAACACAGTACCAAAAATTGACAGACACCAGTGTATACACAAGCGGCCCAGGTAGCCTGAAAAACAGCACACTCCTGTAGGCTCTAGCTACACATTTAGATCCAAATTCTAAAACTGTTTCCAGTAGAAACTGTGTTCGCAGTCCTTGGCTGGAATAAAAACACCCACTGATGCCATCAGGCAAAACGAATAGACTTCTTTTTCGACCTTGTGTGTAAAAGAACTAAATTTTCAGATATTCCAAAAATTATTTCTCTTTCTTATTTAGAGTTCACTCTTTAGTACACATGACACCCCACCACCACCACAACCATCATCACCTTACCCAGCCACCATGTGTATATATTTTCTGATTCAAACAGGCAGCTAACACCTCTCTAATTATGTATCTGTG
>NW_011901016.1:4223-5121 GCF_000151845.1 Pteropus vampyrus | reverse complement strand
AGGCCGTTACACGCTTTTTCAGTTATGGCTCAGAATGGGAGAGAACTGAGGTAAGCGAGCCCCTGGCCCGGCCAGTGGAAAAGGACCTCAGTGACAAGAAGCTGCTCACATACTGTGTGGTCCCAGGACAGGAGCTTCTGGAAAGACAGTGTCTGTGTCCTCAAAAGAGGGGAAGCAGTTGCCTGGGGCAGGGAGTTTGGGCAGCATCCGCTGAACCCAGCCCGGCCTTTGCCTGGTGGCCCTCTCAGCACGTTCGTCCTTTCCTCTGGAGGAGGTTTCCGCCCTTACAAACCTCGCCTGGGGACCTGGCCTCGTGAACTTGCCGTTCTGCTTTCCTCGTGGAGCAAGATAAAGACCGCGGGTCAGGGGGCGGGAGTTAGTGCTGGAGCCTCTGGAGGGGTGAAGGTGAGATTCTCGTGTCGGAGATGCCTTTGGCTCTAGTTCTCATTTCAGTTTTGGTCGAACTCTCATGCTTTTGGGAACAAGGCAGACAGTGTGAGATGTGCTCTCTACCTGGCCTTTGGTTGCTGCCACTTCCACGTGCCTCCACCTCCTGGCACCTCACCTCCTGACCCAGTGGTGCTTTCTTACTTTGCCCTTGACAGCTTCAGAAACCTAATCAGTAAAAGGTAAAGAAGAGGCCTTCGCAGGTGAACTGGGCCTCAGAAACTTCGCTGCCCTATACAGCCCGAGGACAGCATAGTGGGACGAGGGAAGGCGCCCTGCCCCCCGGCCGACCTTCATCCCTGGCCTTGCCCGGGCTTCCGTCGGGGCTTGTGTTCTCGAAGGCTGTCCTCTCAGGCGTGCCTGCGGTGGGCAGCGGTCTCATGCAGCATCCTCTCTGCAGGCCCTTAGACAATATTTAGTTTTTTTGACATCTTCGATTTGCCCAAAGAAG
>NW_011901016.1:0-1473 GCF_000151845.1 Pteropus vampyrus | reverse complement strand
CTGTGGCCACTGAGCACTTGAAATGTGACTAATGTAATCGAGGAGCTGAATTTTAATTGTACTGAACTTAAATTAAAAAAATTTAGGTAGCCTTATGTTTAGGCCGCACCATATTGGAGTAACTTTTGACTCTGTTTGAAACAGTGCTTTAACTGTTGCCCAGATAAATCCAAACTCGCAGAACAGCAGAAGCTGTGCTGCCCAGTAAGTTACCGCTGGAAAGCTCTAGAAATGGTGATTCTGAGTTTCTAGGGCGAACCCTTTCCAGAGGCCCGCCGTTTCACCGCCGCTGGAAGCGTGGCGTCGCTCCGGCCCGGCGTGCCTCGTTCGTGGATGCAGGAGATGGGCCTCGGTACTTCGCGTGCTGCTTTAACAACGTTATCTGACAGTGTTCCGGCCGAGCAGTTCCTCAGTCACGCAGCGGCAGCAGCTCAGAGTGTGGGGCCCTGTGGGGCCCGGCTCTGCCGGCGTGTCCCCCGAGTTCTCCGAGCAGGCCCGCGGAGTGGTACTGACACTCCCGCCTTGACGGAACCAGAGCCTGCACTGTGATTTGGCAACAGGTGCCGCACCTGAAAGTGTCTGTCCAGCGCTGACGTTGGGAGCTCCACGCAGTGCTAAATGATGGAGTCACCCCCAGGACGTGGGGTGGAAGCCAGCGGCCCGTCCGCCCTGCAGACCTGGTTTACATGTGTCGGCAGAGACCAGGTTCCCAGCGGGCGGGGGCGCTGCCGGAAGGAGTCTGGCAGCCGAGCGCACAGCGAGGAGGCCGGGGGCGCGCTGTGGGGACATCCAAGGGGTGGGAAGCCAGCCCCCCCTCCCCCACACTGACCCTCTGTTTTCTGAGGCCTTCCAGAACTGGCCTGGAGGGAGGTTGCGGTGGAGGGAGCAGGCCTCCTGCTCTCTGAATTGCTCTAAGGAGTTGCAGTCTGCCAGAAAAGGAGCATTTGCTAAATCGTGGTTCCATCCAAAGTCAGCCGAAGACCAAAGCAGGAGCAGCCGGTGTTTGCAGACTGTGACCTTGGTCGCAGGGGCTGCTTTGGGGCAGAGCCTGCATTCTCCAGTTCTTCTCGACAGCTCATTTAAAGCGGCGCATTAAGCCTCAGTAGATGTAGGCACCTTGCCAGAGGTGCAACTGGTGAATAAGAGAACTCGGCCTGAAGGATCGGAGGCCCCACACTTCACCGGTGCCGCCTCGGCGGGGGTGTGTGTGCTGAGTTAGGGGCAAGAAGCAAGAACGAGGTGACCAAGTCAAAGTGGGAGCTGCCGTGCGTTTTGGTTTAGGGCATCTTCTCTAAATTGAAGCAAACAGACTTATAAGAATTGAAGGACAGCTCTGAAATAATAATCAAAAACATAAGAAGGGAATCTGGCACGGCTCGTGAAATACAGAGAAATTTAAAAATATTGATATAGGTTATGGGAAAAAGCAGAAGGTGAATCTGTCTAAAGAGTGTGGCTCTGTCAAAAACTGAC
>NW_011901015.1:4593-6594 GCF_000151845.1 Pteropus vampyrus | reverse complement strand
TATTCCAGCACACAGCTCTGGACAAACTATCTCATAACCATTGTGCGACGTTAACACCTAAGAAAATCAATAGCTAGTCCCTCATGTCACCTAATTCACAGTCTGTTTAGTTTCCACAACTGAGAGAAGACCATGTCTCCATTCCTATTTATAGCATAATGGAAAAAAATCACTTCTTTGTTGAACTGAAGAATTTGAGTGAGGTCGATGTCATTAGGAGCCATTTGCTCATAGAAAATGGCCTTTCCCTTTATACTTTGAGACTTGTTTTTCTAGAGTTTCTTAGCCTTAGCTTTAATCCATTCCCATTCTCTCTCTCTTTCATTCACACACACGCACGCACACGCGAAAGCGCACGTGCTCACCACTCTCACTGTCTTTCTCAACACCCTGATGCTATGGGAATGAGGCTAAATGGTTTCATTTAGAGATGGGACTTTTAGGAAGATTAAGTTGCATTTTATTTTTACTGACACAGCACTCTTGTTCACTTTTCTGAGTGTTCTAGTATTTTTTTTTTTTTTTTTTTTGGTGATCTAACAGTCCTGAAAGCTGTACAATATAATCAACTCTAATCTGAGGACTGGTTATTCATCCAGTGGATTTTGCAGAGATTTTGCTTCTCTCATTTTCTTCCGTCTGCCTCCAGGCTCTTTCAGTGACTGAAGTATTTTCATGACAGTGAAAATCAAGGGAAAGGAAAACCGAGTATGCCTTCCCTTACTTTGTTGGCAGCTCTGGTCAGAGTTGGTAATAATTGGGTCTCAGGCAAAATTTAGGATTGTGGATTATGACTGAACATTCCTTTTCCAGAATCTCCTTGTTCCCATTAGTTAGAGTAATCAAGAGCTACTTTTAAACAAATAAACAAACAAACAAACAAACAAAAAACGTTTGAGGAGTTTGTATCAGTAGGAGAAATAGTTTTTATAAGAACTGTCAATTAGGACCTGATACTGCCACTAATGAGAAAGAAATGGAGTCTGTCATGACTCAGAGTCACCCTTCTCATTTCATGTGCCCAAAGCTAAATCTAATTCTTTAGTTAGGATTATAATTCATTTCCCTGCCACTATTTTGCTTTTTCATTTTCATGACTTTGTGACTTTCTATGAAGTGCTTTAAGCACTATATCCAAAATTTATTAGAACTATTAAAAACATTTATATTTTCCTGGGTAGCCCAGTAAAAATGGATGCTTTCTGTTGTGTTGTATTATTTGTAAAAGCAAAGCTTGCAATCAGGCTTCTGCACCATTGAATCAATGACTCTCGAACTCTTGTCTTAGTTTACTAAGACATAAGTTCTGGAATAAAAAGTACTGAAGTACTTTGAGATTAATTTAGACTTACACAGTCCATGCCCGAAGAAATGCAATAATTGTTAATGTTTATTCAGGTCAGAAAAGCAAAGTGAATAGCTACAATGACATGAAAGGGATATGATAGTGAAAAAATAAACATGAAAAATTAAACCAAGATTTATTTTATTGAATGTATGTTAAGTAAATATGTGTTGAACAATATATGCTTTATCACATAAATCTGTTTTGTTTTCTTTAGTGCTCTTTTCAAGACATGAAAGGTAGCAATAATTGGTTGGTAACATGCCCATCTTCTGTCTACCCTCCTGAGTGTAAGCTCATGAAAACAGAGACTGTCTCATCTATTATTGTATCCTCAGTGCCTAGTAGAAGAGGGTCTGGCTCATAGCATGTGCTTCCTAAGTATCAGGTGAATAAGTGGATGACTGGATCTTGTGTATCATCCATCCATCTATCTATCTATCTATCTATCTATCTATCTATCTATCTATCTATCTATCTATCTATCTTAACTAGCTTGATGATTAAATGGGTCACAGAGTAGTGAAGAGAGTCCTTAAGTATGGCTTGTTTTTGTTGTCGTTTTTTCAAAACCAACTTTACTTTTCCCATTTCAAAGACAATTTAATGAGAAGTTATTGTTTTCTAGGCTCCCAGAGCTAGTTATAAAATAGTCA
>NW_011901015.1:0-1783 GCF_000151845.1 Pteropus vampyrus | reverse complement strand
TATTTATTTTTGCCAGAAAGGGTTTCTGTAACCTGGAATTAGTAAAATCCAGGCTGATACACCTTTGAGATAGTTACTTAAATCTCTCTTATTCTTTAGTCTCGGCAGTTTTAAAATGGAAGAAATAATGCCTGTCATACAGGGTAGGGTATAGATAAAATGAGATGGTATAGTAATGAGCTTGGCACAGTGCCCCACACATGGGAGACATAATAAATGGTAGTTATGATCATGATTAATGTTTTTCACTCTCTCGGCTTACAAGCCTGCCTTGGGGTGATTCCATTCCAAGCCCCTCTGAGTTTACAGTCTTCCTTCAGAGGTGACCTGGCACCCTGGGTTCAGTGAGAAAAGACAGGCTCAGAAATAGAAAAAGTAGAATGAGCTGGAACCTGAAAAGCAGTGAGGAAACTGACAGAGAGGAGAGCTGTGAGGAAGCTGGAGGTGTCATCTGGGAGTGAAGGATGAGCAAAGTGTGGGGTGGGGGTAAGAGGCAGCTCACACAGATCCCTATTTCTGTTCCCACTATCATAATTGGAATTTTGAGCCTTCTGTTACTTCAGATGCATTCTTTATAATTCTGCTAGTGGAAAGCTGGCTGCATTTTCTTTCTGCCTGAATTGTGTCCGTGGACGTAGATATTTTCACTTATCTAAGAAGCATTTGTCTCTTTCTTGGTTTTGTTTTTCTAGCGATGGAAATTACATCTTTCTAGTCTTGCTTAGTAAGAAGCGGCACATTGTCTCAGTTGTGATTTCTCCTGTCTCTCTGGGCATAATAAGTGTTAAAACTGCTTTCTGCCTTGAGGCTACTCCTCCTAAAGGGCACAGTGTGGGGGTTCGTTGCACGTTCGAGCTCATCCACATGAATCCAAATCATAGCTTCTTCACCAACTAGCTGTGTGACTTCAGGAAAGTAGCATAACCTCTCTTTGCCTCGTTTTCTCTTCTGTAAAATATAGGGTGATAATAATACTATGTTGTGGAGATTAGGAGACAAATGCACATGGCCCAGCAGGCGATTTATAATAAGTGCTCAGTGAATACATTTGTTGCCACCAAGAGAAATGAACATTGTTTAATTTAAGGGAAAAGGAGGAGTGGATCGAAAAGATTCTGGGATATTCACAGAATTTAAGACGTGGGTGGTAACTCTGGGTTAAGAAAGGGAGAACACAGGACAGGGCTGGCCTCTAAGTAGCAAGATTTGGCTGGATGATTCCCCTGGGGCCTTGCCATCAAAGTGATGCTCTTACCAGCCTGCTAGGCTCACTGCCTCTCCTTTCAAATGCACAGCATCCTAAGTATCAAGCAATGGGAAGAACCAATGTAACCCCAGATCATATCATACGGGGGAACCATTTCAGGGCCCGAATCTGGTTTAGATTTTTGAAAAAACATGAACTTTGCATCCCTTTTCCTGTTTATCAAAAATGAAATCGGTGTTAGTAAAGGGCAAAGCTCAGGTTGAGCCTGGCGAGACAGGAGCCCTGCAAAGCCCTGGCTCCTTTTAAATCCTCGCTCAAGGCAGAATCCTCACAGAGGAAAATGCTTTTATTAGCCCTGAGATTATGGTAAAAAAATTTTCAGAAAACTGCAGATCACCTTTGATCCCAAAAGTCTTGCCCAAACAAAAAGTTTTCATTATTTTCTCCATGATACCTCTAAGCAGTAGTGTCAATTGGTGAAATATCTTTGTTCTGTTTATGTTGTTTGAAATACAATTTGTACTCTGGGGTTTAGAAATTTAGATGGAGGGGGCATATTTGTAAAAAAAAAAAAAA
>NW_011901014.1:3114-4942 GCF_000151845.1 Pteropus vampyrus | reverse complement strand
CTAACATAAAACGTGGATCATGGAATCATGGGATGCAAGCGCAGAAGCAGTTGTCAAAAGTAAGTAGTCCAGGCTCTTTTGTTTTACAAATGAGTTGAGTCCAGAGAGTTTTCATTTGAAAAAATAGTTTCTGCATGGTAATTTCTCCCCCATAAAGTGCTAAGGTGCGATCACCGTGGTAAACATATTCAAAATTCTCTCATTCTGGGGATAAATAGGTCTCTTCAGCAAAACTGTTTTGGGGAGAGTTTCAAGCCATGGAAAAGAAACTTCTGGTTATGCTTACCTGTGCAAATCGCTCGGGCTGTTGTTTTTTTTTCTATTTTATTACACTGTTTATCATAGTTCTTTTAAGGCACAGATCTGTCCATTCTAAGAATAATCATTTACAAATTAATAGCGAGTGAACTGGATCATTCTTGTGTTAAACCAGCCAACCCTCAAGCAAACTTCAGAGTTAAGAACAATTTACACTTTGATCTGAGAGTGAAAAATCTCAGGTTCTTGAGAACTACCAGAGGTAGAAAATTCCTCTGGAAAATGAGCTGTTGGCCAGTCTCAGTGGGCTGCTGAAAATTTCATTTTTGAGAGGAGTTTTTTCCCTGTTCCTCATTAATGTGACAGGACTGCAATACCATATTTCTTTTCTTTCATTTTTCTTTCTTTTTATTTATTTATTTTTAAAATAATGCAAGTCTACAACCTCTGATCTGAAACCCTGGGGCCAGATATGTGTGGAATTCAGAGTTTTCCAGTTTTTTTAAATAGGTAATATAGCACAAACACTAGATAATCTGGGTCGCCCCCAGTAGGGTCTGGAGTGATACTCCATAATTAAGCACATTTATATTTTGCAGCGAAACATATATACCATATGAAGTGGGATGAACAAGACTATAAAGAGCCTCATGCCAGTTCATTTCATGTCATTTTTAACACTAAAAGAGTTAATTTTAAAAAGTTAGATTATTAAGGCTGAATTTAGATTTTAAAGTTCTGGCTAAGGGAGAATAGGCCTAGAATGGCATTATCAGCATGTTCTCTTCATGCATTAAAAAACGCGTATGTGTGTGTTTTTCTTGATCCATGGTCAACTCTAATTTTATTATTATTTGTTGGAAACTACTCATCCTCGTTATATCGATCTCAGAGACACATTGGCTACATTTTGCTCTGATCTTTAATTCTCGGCTTTCTCACTGGGCAAGGTTTTCTGAGTTCCTCAGGGGCGGCTGGAGGAATAAATTGCTTTAGCGTTCTATCACAGAAGTCTTCTGCACCACCAGTGGAGTTGGTAATGACTTCCTCTCTACCAGCTTCTCATCCACTTGTAAAATGCCATGCAGCTTTGCAATTTTATTTTTGTGGCTACTAAAGTTTCCTGTACCTGAAAAGTTATATTAAACTACAAGGAACAAGGACGGGAGTTGCCTATAAAAAGAGAACAGAAGAGAACAACCGAGGTTAATTTCGTCCTTGTAGGAGTCTTGATCAGTCTGGTTAATGCTGTACTAGGTGCCAAGGAAAAACACTGCCTTCTCTCCTTAAATCTTCATAGCCTGATACATACTAGTCCTCTTAAAATCAAGACTTGAAAAGTTATCCGGGATATTCTCCAGTGTCAATGAACATCAACAACAACAAATAGTAGCTGGATAACTGGTCAACAGGGACCAGAATCTGCCGCTATAGGAGAGGATGTATTAATATAAATAATATGCACAGGATTTGAATCGCAGAAAGTTGCAAATAAAGGGAAATCACCAAAGACACCAAAAGGGTGAAAAAGCAGAGGGAAGATAGAAGCAGAAATGCTGGTTTTTAACAT
>NW_011901014.1:0-554 GCF_000151845.1 Pteropus vampyrus | reverse complement strand
CTTACCTAGCCAGTGGGCACTAGCAGTGCATCCTTCCCCAGGTCGCGATGAGGGTCAGAGACTGTAAAGTGCTTAGCACTGTGCTTGGCTCATAATAGGTCACTGGTTTACAAGCCAGACGTCCGCCAGTGTTGACTAGATGATTAAATTTCTCTTGGCCAGAATGTCAAGTTACAGCCTTAAAATGGGGGTATTGTAGGTGTTTTAGAAGATGACTGGGCCAGAGTGAGTGAGGAGAGGTCACCAGAGAGCTTTAAATTAAGCGCTGGCATTCTTTCCTCCCCCGCCCCCCCACTTGAACAAAGCATCTGCTGTTAGGAATTGCTTGGGGAAAAAAATCCAGAATGTTTCTCTTAGTGGAAATTTTTTTTCTTATAGACATAAACAGTCAATAACAGGCTAAATCAAAAGTAAAAGATTCGGCATTCTGAATGTTTAAGTAACTAGGGCACCCCCCCCTTTTTTTTGGCAGAAGAGAGTTGCATGTAAACCTTTTGTAGTGAGTTCTGTGATCCCACCTCACTTAATTCTACTTGTGTCAGGCGAAGCTTAAA
>NW_011901013.1:2910-3480 GCF_000151845.1 Pteropus vampyrus | reverse complement strand
CCACTGAAATTCGTAAAATATTTGTGTTCACTTTTGCAAGATGCAAACACAAGCACACTCATACATGCATAAATCAAAACAGGCCTAAGAAAAATTTTAAAAATATATTTTTATTAAATAACAGGGTTTTTTAAAAATTTTTTTGAGGCCACTGTAATTCGTAAAATATTTGTGTTCACTTTTGCAAGATGCAAACACAAGCACACTCATACATGAATAAATCAAAACAGGCCTGAGAAAAATATAAATGAGGAGGAGAAAGTAGAATGTAGATTTAAAGACTATAAAGTCTGTATCAGGCAGTGTCCAGTCAAGAAGCAGAGACCACAAAAGTGACTTAAACATAGAGAATTTAACGTGAAGAATCCGTAGCTATATATAGTCATTAATTAGGTAACTAAAAAGATAAAGGCCAAAACTATTACAAAGGTACAAGTTCTAGAAGCAACTACCACCCCCAAAGCTCAGGCAAAAGGGGAAACAGTTGGAATTATTAAAACTTTGAGGCCTCTTAGGAGGAAGCTTGTTCTTCAAGTCATGGTGAAACTGCAAAGTGAATTCAGCTGCTAC
>NW_011901013.1:0-1530 GCF_000151845.1 Pteropus vampyrus | reverse complement strand
TAGAAGGTAAGCAAGTATTCATTTGAGAGTCTGGGGCACCTTGATTGTCCTGTGCACCCCACTTCTAACATCTACAGAGCACTGTGATTGGACAGGTCACATGGACAGGCTGATCATACATGGACTGTGACTTTTCTCTGGCCTCTATAGTCTCTCCTGACTTTGTATGTCTGTCAATAGCCCTATCCAGGCTGCTCCCAGACAATCAGGGATGATGTATCTTCCCATGTAATCTTGATGCAGGCTGAATGTCTTCTCATTTACATTTCACTATGAAGTCCACCCTCCACTCTCACCCAGGAACTAGTAGTATCTTAATCTCCCTGGCCTTTCTGATTTTTAAAAGATTTTCAATAGAACTTAGATGTAACTTCAACAAACCTTATTATTATTATTATTTTTAACCAAGGATTACTCTGAAGATTCTACTTGTTTGCTTTCATTTTACATAAGGTTTTGAATCTTTTGAAATTATTAGTAGAATAAGCTTTTTAAAATCCTTCAATAAAATTAATTTTATTTGAACTTAATAGAAAATTTTACTTTATATAATGTCATTTTATTTTGGTCTTTAATTTTCAAAATTCTTTTATTGCTTAGTTTTAGAGTTTTCTCAGCTGCCCTATTATAGTGGCTGGCCTGAGGTAAATTTTCAGCAAACCTAAACATCTACAAAAGAATGCAAAGGGACAAACTGATCTAATCACAATTATACCACATACAAGATGAAAATGGATCAAAAATATGTTCAAAGTTGTAGAGTTAATATCTCACCCTAAAAATTCTGGATAGTCAGGAGTATGGTATTACCACAATGGAACTCTAAGACTATTTCCAGATCTAAGAGGACACAACTGGAGTCTTATCTTGCTCCTCGAATTCTCTGTAAAGTTAGAGTCCTTAGTTTAGCTCAGGGTTAACACTTCTATAGGCCATCCTGCTGTTACCTACCAACAATGGATATAATTTGAAAGTTAATCAAAGATACATCAAAACAGATGTTTTGTTCCCACAAACCATGCCCTTAGCTAAAGAAAGCCTGAGGATATTACCAAATTAATGTTATTTATGAGCATAAAATTTCAATTCAACTTTTAAAAAAATTATAAAAACAAGGTTTGTTGCATTATTTTAATTTAACATCATTATGGTGTTCACTCAGTACTTTGGGGGAATAGTCTTTTAATACTTAAGATTGTATGGTCATCATTAAAATCATTAAAAAGAAAGTACAAGATGTTTCTCTTCTTTCCTGGAAAAGACTTCCTTTTGAGTTATAAATGTTACAATCCTAAACTTGTAACATTTAGATGACTTCTGGTGATACAAGAGGCCCATAGGACAACTTTTCCAAGAGTTGTTTACCAATATTCCTTAGGACTGAGAGACCTAAAAAAATGCTGTTATTGTGTTGAGCCATGTGAAATTGCTGATACTCAAGTGTTTTGACCTAAAAACTGTTCATTTTGTTTGGTTCAGTCTACCCCTCTGATATATTTGACAGAGTTGTTTAATATGTGTTATCTTATC
>NW_011901012.1:3558-3867 GCF_000151845.1 Pteropus vampyrus | reverse complement strand
TCCATGTATAACAGTATCGGAATTAACTCATATTCCTTTGGAAAAACTTTATCAGTGATTATGTGCAGGTTCTTCTGCCTTCAGACTTACAGTGTTTGCTTATTTCCAAAGTTGCTTCGGTCAGTACCTTTCCCCCACCCTCTTCAGTGAGATTATGTCATAAACTCGTATTACAGATAGTTTGTTCATATTATGCATTTCCTCCTGTGATCCTTTGGCTCCCTTCATAATTTTTGAAAAATGTGTCTTCTGTCAATTTTATATTTAAAATAGTATATGACCCATCAAAATACTGCTAATTTCCTGCAC
>NW_011901012.1:0-2203 GCF_000151845.1 Pteropus vampyrus | reverse complement strand
CCTGGAAACCACTGATCTTTTTACTGTCTCCATTGTTTTGCCTTCTTCAGAATGTCATATTGTAATTATACAGCATGTAGCCTTTACATGCTGTACAATTGGCTTCTCTCACTTAGCAACATGCATTTAAAGTTCCTCCATGTCTTCTCATGGCTTAATAGCTCATTTCTTTTTAGTGCTGAATAATATTCCATTGTCTGGATGTACCACAGTTTATCCATCCATTTACTTACTGAAGGACATCTTGGTGCTTCCAGATTTTGGCAATTATGAATAAGATGTTATAAGCATCCATGTGCAAGTTTTTGTGTGGACATATTTTCAACTCCTTCGGGTAAATATGAAGGAGCATGACTGCTAGATTACATGGTAAGAGTATGTTTCGTTTTGTAAGAAACTACCAAATTGTCTTCCAAAGTGACTGCACCATTTTGCATTCTCATGAGCATTTTATGAGAGTCCCTGTTGCTCCACATCCTTGTCAGGTTTTGGTGTTGTCGGTCTTCTGGGTTTTGGCCATTCTAATAGGTATGCGGTGGTATCTCATTATTGTTTTAATTTGCATTTCCCTGATGGCATATTATATGAAGCATCTTTTCAAATGTTTATTTGCCATCTGTATATCTTCTGTGATGAGGTGTCTGTTAAGGCATTTCGCCCATTTTTAAATCGGATTGATGTTTTCTTATTGTCGAGTTTTAAGATTTACTTGTATATTTTGGATAACAATCCTTTATCAGATGTGTTTTTTGCAAATATTTTCTCCCAGTCTGATACTTATGTTCTCATTCTTTTGAAATTGTCTTTCATAGAGCAGAAGCTTTTAATTTTAATGAAGTCTAGCTTATCAATTATTTGTTTCATGAACTGTGCTTCGATGTTGTATCTAAAAAGTCATCACCATACCCGTATTTTTCTCTTATGTTGTCTTCTAGGAGTTTTATAGTTTTGTGTTTTACATTCACAAATATGATTTATTCTGAGTTAACTATTGAGAAGAGCATAATGTCTGAGTCTAGATTCATTTTTTTGTCATGTGGCTGTCCAATTGTTCAAACAGCATATGTCAGAAAGACTATCTTTGCTCCACTGTATTGCCTGTGTTCTTTTGTCGAAGGTCAGTTGACTATATTTTTGTGGCTGCATTTCTGGGCTCCCATTCTGTTCCATGGATCTATGTGTCCATTCCTTCACCAATATCACATTGTCTCAGTTAATCACTAGAGTAATAGAGTAAACACTGAAGTAATCACTTTAGCTTTATGGTAAGTCTTGAGGTCAGTCCTCCAACTTTGTTCTTCTCCATTATCGTGTTGGCTATTCTGGGTCTTTTACCTCTCCATATAAACTTTATAAGAAGCTTGTTAATATCCATAAATAACTCACTGGGATTTGGATTGGGATTGCATTGGTTCTATAGATCAATTTGGAAAGAACTGACATCTTGACAATATTGAATCTATCTATCAACATGGAATATCTTGTCATTTATTTTTTTATTTTGTTAATCAGAGTTTTCCTCATTTTGATCTAGTACATATTTGTTAGATTTATGCCTAAGTATTTCATTTGGGGGATGCTAATGTAAATGGTATTGTTGCTTTTAAAAACAATGTTTTTTAATTCTTATAACAATCTTAGGTCTAGATAGGGAAACTGAGGTACACGAAAGTAAGATAAAATTTCCAAGGTCACACAGCCACTGAGTAGAGAAGCAAGATTTTGTACCCACATAGTCTATTGATAAGAATTTGAGCTTATAACAACTCAGTAATTCTGTCTCTCTAGAACAATTTTTCCAGAAAGTAAGGTAATGAAAAATAATGTCTGGAGGGGAGAATGTATCTTTTTTCTGTTAGATTTCTTGGTAGATTAGCTATTTTAGCTGAGTCCTGTCTCCCAAACTTTAAGCCCACAGACACAACCTCCTAGACTCAATACCCCCCATGCCTGGGTGCTACACCTTCCAAGCTGGAAAATATGACCAAGGTCCCTGAGGACAGATGGAGATCATGGAGGAGAGCCTCTTACACTTTCTTGCCCACAGTGGCATCTGCTTCTACAGCTCTGGCTATATGTTATGAAACACTTTAAAATATTCAAAGTGCTTTAAAAATTTTAAATCTTATCACTACTAGCAATAATTTTGAAAGGACAGAGATGGTGTTTCCTTATTACTTTTGGCTTCCCCTGCAGTATTTGC
>NW_011901011.1:3549-3953 GCF_000151845.1 Pteropus vampyrus | reverse complement strand
TCTGTGAGCTTGCCTCCGTTTAGTCTCATCTTCCTTCTGTCATGGCTAGGGTTTTTCCTACACTGAGCCTCTCAAGCCGCTTAGCCAAGCAGCCACGGCGGGGGGCGGTGCACAGGAGCTCTGTTGGGTAGTGTTGTTCTGTTCTCTTCTCACTGCAGAGGATTGGAGCAGAACGGTTCCTTGGAGACATTTACGTGGAAGTCCTGTTTGGTCCAAGGCTGAGCTATGAGGAGCCAACTGCTTTTTGTTCCCTGGTCTTCAGTGCTTTCTTTTAGATAGTTAATGTACTGTGCAATATAATTGCAGTCCTCTCTTTTCTATTTCTGTGCCTCAAAAACATTCTTCTGCTTTTCTGGGCTAACTGGAAGGCTCTGCCTTGTTAGATGTTTGGTGTTATTCAGTCT
>NW_011901011.1:0-1495 GCF_000151845.1 Pteropus vampyrus | reverse complement strand
TTTTAAACTGTATAAAGGTAAAAAGATGCTGAGTAGGACGCCTGACCTGTATTTACGGACCCTTTGAATAGATAACTGACATTTTCCTTCTGACAAACGGCTGATGTGCGAAGACCGCATCAGCCCCAAAGTCGGCTTATCTCCTTCCAAAGGCAGTTGTGTTTTTTCCGGTGTTGTTTTTGCCAGTTGTGTTCACGATTGTAATTACCTAATTCAATTAAATGTTGTATAAACATAAAATATGAGGGCTAAAAGAAAGTATATCTGGTGAAAATAGGATAAACGTAATTTTATAAACATTATATAAATGGACAAAATATAAATGCTAAAAGAAAGTTCTTATTTCTATGGAAACTCAGGTAAATGCTTTGGAAAGACTTAATAAAGGTAACTCACCGAAAAATACTGTGGAATTAAGTTTAGGTAAGATAAATGTAAGGATGGGGGGAAATCATAAAAATCCAGGGTAACTGCATTCACATCGCTTCACAAATTCTTTGATGCTTCAACTTCTCATTCTGATTTTGGAGAAACCAAAACTGATGATCCTGTAGTAGTGCATTATGGATGTGTGTAGTTTCCATGGAGCACTACTCAGTGGACCCCATACTCCAAGAACAGGACTTGTCCCCATACCAAATATTGAGTGGGCGAATGTCCATTTGTAAGTGATCAGTTAAAATATTTGAAATAGATATTTTTTTTTCATTAAAAAAAATTTCTCTAAAATACCAGTTAAGACGAGGTTCAGGTCTGAGAAATAGAGCCCCAAAATGACAGTGGCTTAAGTAAAGAGACATTTATTTCTCTCGTAAAGATGTAAAGATGCACATTGGGCGCTGGAATGGCAGCTCTGCTCCGCCAAGCCCCAAGGATCTCCAGTTTCTTCCAGCTTACCTTCCCATGGCGTCCAGGCCGTGGCCCTCATCTTCATCTTCTCAGTTGAAGACCAGAGCTGTAGTCATTAAACCCCACCCCAGGCAGCCAGATGAGTGAAAGATTCGTGTCCCACCACCCACACCCTTTTGCCAAATTACAGGGGGTGTCGAATCTCCTTGCAGGAAGTTTCCTGGAAGCTGTCCCATAATGTTTACGATTACATAGCATTGTCCAGAAAGTAGTGACAGAGTCACCCCTGGCCTTGAAGGAGGCTGAGAAATGTGGTCTATCAAAAGTGAGCATGTACCCTCCTAAAAGTCAAAGTTTATTATCATGGAAGAAGGACTGAGTGGACACTGAGGACCATCAACAGCCCCTGTCACATCTATTTAACTTTAGGAGTAACTGAACAACTACTGGTCCCAGTTAGAGAAGAGCTTTCACTGTGCATCACTGACAAAGCCTTGGCTCCAGCATAGATACCACGTGCTGCTGTGATAACCACATCCCGGCACACACTGTCCATGCCCTTTCCCCGCCTGCCTTACTCATCAGAGAAAACCCCACTTTTGGGTAAAACCTAAATCTGCTCTGTATTTGCCCTGTTCGCTTAAAC
>NW_011901010.1:1994-4775 GCF_000151845.1 Pteropus vampyrus | reverse complement strand
GCACACGCACACACACACTGAAAATGACACCAGCTAAATAACCTCCCCCACACACGGACACATACATTTGTATCGAGGGAGCCCATTTGAGGAGCCCTTTTCAAGCGTAGAAAAGGTGAGGCAGGGGGCAGGCAAGAAGGGGAAGGTTATTTTGAGGGCTGGTTTAATTTATAGGGTTTATTTGTATCCTCTATCGTTCAGCGGGAAACCTTGTAAATGATGTTTGCATGCACTAAACTGTGATAACTGAACTGATGAGTTAAAGACTTGACTGAACATTTAATGTTGCTTATTAAATAATTATGACGAGGTTTGATGAATGGTCTGATTCTCTGAACTTCCAACTGAGATTTTCAGCATGAGTTTTATTAGACAGAGGTAGATGGAGCCTGCTGCAACCCAGCTGCAAACTAGCTTGCAAAACATTTGAACTGGAAACCTTCAAAAGTGAATAATTCAACTATCTTGGTCTATCTTTCTTGGTCCCCAACGAGCATTTCATTTTCATCTGATGATGGAGTGGAGGCAAATTATTCTACATCTACGGGCTTTCTAAAGTATCATTGCAAGATATCTCTATATGTACTTAATGAAAAATTAATCTATATTCTTTGTGAAAGGAGAAAAAACTATTCAACTTAAAAATAAGTCTTATTCTGAAATGTCAATCACCTTTCTTCCATGAATACGGGGGCGATGTACACCCAATTCAGGTGAGAGATGAGAAACGTTAAGATTTATTGAAGCCAGTGAACTTGTTCACCATCTGAGCCAGAGTCATTTGTTTTAATGACATGTGTCATGCACTTTTGAAACTCCTCCATGCACTGGCATAAGAGCTCATTAGACGGTCCAAAAATTTAATTTCGAATAAGAGAGCATTGCAAATCTCGGGTTTTTGTTCCATATCTTAGAGTAGCTGTGTCTATTTCTGATGGCAGATTCAATTTATGTATCTACTGGCAATTCACATTTGTGTTTTATTTGTTGATGGTGTTTTATCAAGACAAGCTGAAAGTCTATTCCACCATTAAAAAAGAAAGTAGTCTGTAACGAGGTGAAAGGAGGCCTGGGATTCGAGGGAGGAGAGCTAGATGCAGACAGGCAATAAACGTGGCGGTGAAGGGCATGGGACCTGGAATCTCACCGCCTGTGTCTGAATCTCAGCCCTACCACCACTAGCTGGCCTGGAGTTCAAGTTCATGCCTGGTATTCAAGAGTCCCTGAGTTCTAATTCTGCTTTAGTAATAGCCAAAATGCATCTGGGAAGTCACTTAAATTATTTGGCCTCAGTTGCCTAATCTGAAAAACAAAGGTATTAGACCCTATTCAAGGTTCATATTTAAAAATATTTGATCTGTTAACAGGTAGTCCTCTAGATTTAATATCATCTGTAATCACTTAAGAATAGCTCCATAAAATAATAATATTTTTAAAAATTAATTTAAAATATTTTAATGCAGGATCTCAATGTGCACTTTTGCTTATAATTTGCTGGGCTTCTTCTAGTGGCTTAGCAAAGTTAATCTGCCTTGCCTCATCCTAAATTCCTGACTCTTAAATAAAAAATGAACAAGGTATCTAAATTAAATTTCTTTTTATGTTAATCCAAAAATAGTTTGAAAGCATTTAATAAATGACAGAGAAGCGCTAGAGGCCATAAATCACAACTGACAGTGTCTCCACATGACTACGATTTGATCCGGGTGTTGTTCAACTATTTCTCCTCAGACCCATCCCTGATAAGCAGATTTTTCTCCTGCAGTAATTGCCACTGATCTTAGGGAAGAAAGAAGGTAGAGCAGAGGCAAGGCTGACATAAAGGGGTCAGGCAGTGAATAAGGATGTACCACACCTTTGTTTAGGTATTTGATTCAGAGAACAAAAAGAGGTGAACACCAGACAGAAATGATACCTTCAGACTGTATCTTTGCAATTATTATTCTTAATCTCTACTGAAATATTCTCTCACCTTTACCTGATTCTTTTGGTATTCTTATTGACTGCACAAATCTATCTAGGTAAGGGACTTATATGTAGTTTCCAGGAATAAGATAATAAAACAGAAACTGGAGGCACATGGGGCTTCTTTAGCAGAGAGTAGTGGAGCCTGTCTTCCAGCCTGCATCGGCGGGGGGCTGCGCACCTACCCTGTCCTCCACTGCACAGTGAGCCAGTAGGGCAGCTTTGTTTCTTGATCTGTCATCTGGTCTCTTCTAACATCCATTCCTACATTTTCTCCACCTTCTTTTAGTTTCTAAAAGAGCAAATTTGGGAGCCCTAACCTAGAGATTAAAATTTAAGTGCTGCCACTATTCCATGATCAAAGCTGTATACTAACAAATCTTCCTAATCTATTTCTGCGTTTGTTCTCAGCTGAAAAAATTAATTTCCCTGACACTCTGCCCCCGATATTTTATTTTTCTAGACTTCTGTGTTCTCTGGCATCCAACTCTACACTTAAATAATGGCTTCTCTTTCGTATAACCCCTAGCCTTCTTTACATTTCTGTTTCACAAAAACTGTCTCCCCTATTCCAAATATATTGCCACCATGACCTGCTGCAGGTTCTGGAATTGCCCCGACAACTTCATCTTATTCATAATTGATAAATAGCTGAAGCAAACAGATCCCTAAAAAATAAAAGGAGGGAAAAGCGTGGAATGATCGATTTAAAAATATGTCCCCCAAAACTCAGTGAATTTTACAAGCCACCTGAAAACTAGCCCTTTGTGTGATTCAGAAAGTAATTAACAGATAACTTATTAAAATAATTCGAGG
>NW_011901010.1:0-384 GCF_000151845.1 Pteropus vampyrus | reverse complement strand
AAAAATAGTTGGAAAATTGCTTTTTCTCTTGTGATATAAACAACTACAACATAATAACCTTAATTTTGCCTTTTGACTCACAAATGCTAAAGAACAAATTGGCTGACCTCTATTCTATACTGTATCTTTACCCATGCCTACATGTTAGTTCCAGATTCTCTTCTCTATTTTGTTCTTATTATTCAGTTTTTATAAGTGTCATGAATAAATTGTTCTTTGTTTTTTGAAGGATAACTCTTATAAGAAATTATCCATCATGCTCTCTTACTGCAGGTTTTTTCATAAAAAGACATGGTGAAAACATCACACACAGACACACGCACAAAAGCTACAGCAATGTCTATAAATGCAAATTAATTTGGAAATTGGTTAAATGTAAATAAA
>NW_011901009.1:2282-4430 GCF_000151845.1 Pteropus vampyrus | reverse complement strand
CCATTGCTCTGCCAATTGTAATAAATAAATATTATTTTTAAAGCTGGCTCCTGGCTTGCTTTCCTGTAAATGTACCATTAAACACTCCAACATGCCCTGTGTTATCGTCCACTCTGGATTTGCATGTGTGCGCGTGGTGCTTGTGCAATGCTGTTTACTGAGGAGTTGAGTAAGCCCATCTTGTAGCAATAAAACTCAAGAACAATGTCATACTCCATTGGAGAGGTGATGGGTCAGAACAGCTCACTCAGGACTACGGCACCATGTGCTCCCCAAGGGCGGAGGGGGGCTTGTTTCAGTCATTTCTGTAGTCCTAGTATGCCTGGATTAGAAAATGTATTCTGTGGTTATTAAATTTTTTCAGTTCTTGGCCCAGCTTGGATTGAGGCCCTAGGTTCCTCACTCAAGTTATCACTATGGGTAGAGTCCCATAAAATATGTGCCTGCTGATGGTTAAATTCGTGTTCACTGGCCACTTTCTGTTGACCACATGCTAGGAACTATGAGGAATGTAAAGATTACTGACATAGTGTCTGACCCCAGCGAGCTCCCAATTAGTAAGGAGCTAAGGAAGATATTCATTCATCTATTCATTCATTTACTTATTCAGCCATTGATTCTACTAATTCCATTAATATTGATTGATGTTCCAGGTACCATTCTAGCTACAAAACAAAGTCTCAGCTCTCATAGGAGCATATGTTACAATAAGAGGATACAGGCATTAATCAAATATTACAGTAAAAAATATTTTATCATAAACTACGATAAAGCACTGAAGAAGAATTTAGAGTGCTGTGAACACAAAAAAAAAACAAGGGAACAGACTTTGTCATGGGAAAGCAGCCAAGGAAGCCTTCTTTGAGCAAGTGACCTTTGAGTTGAGATCTAAAAGATGAATTAAGAGTCACCTAGTTTGGGGTTAAGATAAGGGGAGGGGAATAAGTCAGATAGAAGAAACAACATATTTAATGTAAGATGGACTATATGATGACTACAAAAGAGGGGCAGATAACATGCTAGAGGAGGTCCCAGGACAAGTTTCATTATTACCAGGGAAATGAGAAAGGCTGCCTACAAGAGGTGGTGCTTGGGTTGGGCCTACAAAGACGAGAGGGCTTTCATAAGCAGAAAGTCCAGAGAAAGGAGAAGAAACAGCACAAGCAAAGACACAGTGGTAAGAAAGAGTAGAGGATGAGGAATCTAGGGCAGACTGTGAAGTGTCTTGAAAGCTAGGCTAAGGAGTCTGGACTTCCCCTAATGGTGTTTGAGAGGCACTGAAGGTTTTGAAACAGGAATGTAATGTGATCAGAGCACTTGAATGAGAGAGGTTCCTTTATTTCCCACAGGAGACAGCCTCTATGTACCTCGAAAGGATCTCAGAACCTCTGGCCTCCCTGAAGCCCAGATAGGGGTTCCAGTGGTCAGCTTTTCTCTGCCCCGAAGGAGAAACTCCAAGATTTTGTGGAGACAGTTCAGGAGAGGCAAGAGGGTAGGGGACACAGGGTTCTGAAGCTGAGAGCTTCCCTAGTAGCCAGAGAATGTATATGTGAGCAGTGTACCCAAAGTAGCCCAGAGCAGAGGGCTGTGTGTATGCCAACTGTTGTATGATATAGCTTGACATGAGAAAGAACTTTGTATTAGTTTTAGACCTCTTTAAGATGAAGGGAAAAGAATTCCAACTCAATCTAAAATAAAGACTAAAGAGAATTAATTGAGTCATGGGATTAGGTACCTTTAGGGAACGATTGAATCCAGGGCTTAAACCAAGTCATCAAGACTCTCCTTCTCCATCTCTTGGGTTTGCTTCCATCTATATATTGGCCTCATTATCTCCCATTGTAGTTGGGCTTCCTCTAAGCAGGGAAAGAAAAGAACTGTTGACGACTTTAGCCTTAAATTGCAGCAGAAAGAGGGAATCTCTGTGTATCAGTTTATAAATTCCAGGGGAGAAATCTGATTGGCCTTGATGAATCACATGCCCATTTCTTGGACCAATCACTCTTGCCAGAGGGAAGAGATACTATGGTTGGTTGGTCAGGCCTGTCCTGAGACTGACTGGTAGCCCCAGGCAAATCATACACAATGGAGTAGAACAGAGCCCTAATACAAGTAAATCTGAGCTGACAAAAATAACCCAGAGCCACA
>NW_011901009.1:0-432 GCF_000151845.1 Pteropus vampyrus | reverse complement strand
GACAGAACGACTTCCCTGCTGCCTCCTCCGAGCTGCCTTGACTTTAGGAGACACATTTTCTCTCCTCACCCTCTTTCCTCCCCCGTTCTCCTCCCAATCTCTCCCCCCCAGGACTCTGCCCTCCGCGCCGTGAAGCTGTGGAGGATGACTCTCTCTGTCCCTGCATGCGCCTCTGACCGTCTCCCCGTCTTTCTTCACGTGTGTCTCTCCGGGTCTGTTTCTGCATTCTTAATCTTTCGGCATCTCTGTCTCTCTGTCTCTGTGTGTCTCTTTCTATCTCTCCTTCCCCTCCTACCCTGGCATCTCTTCTCTTTGTAGCTGCCTCTCTCTTTTTGGGGTCTCTGACCCCCTCATCTCTCTAGTTGTGCTCTCTTGCGCTCTCTCTCTCTCTCTCTCTCTCTCCCATCTGTATAAGGTTTAACTATCCCCCCC
>NW_011901008.1:2714-4205 GCF_000151845.1 Pteropus vampyrus | reverse complement strand
AAAAAAAAATGCACATATGCACATCCAAACAAAATTTTGCATACTTTCAAGGGTTTCTTGAAGCCCTAAGGGGTTCAAGAGGATCCAAAGTAAAGCCCTTCCCTCTCATGTATCTATTCTAGTTTTCTTTCATGTACGGGGACATAGTGCCTTCCTGAGTTTGTGGTAACATAAGATAGAACTCTATTTATTTTGGCATTCATAAAAATGAAATCCATCTGAGGTATTCCTTATCGGTTTAGGATTCTATCGCATAAAAAATTTACTAAGAAAAACCATTGGCCATCCTGTTCAACAACTGAAGCTTAGTTATTTAAATTCCTTCCAAATGCATTTTACTATTTGCATTCCCAGCTGTTTCTACTCTTGGCCCAGGGGATGCGGGGTGGGGGGCGGTGACGTGGTAGAGGATGAGTCTGGATCAGAATTACCTGGCTGGATTTTCAAATTGCAGCCTCTCTAGTTCCTCCTCCCAAGACAGGACTCAGAGTTGCAGACCAACCAGCAGTCCTTCTGACGCCTAGTGGAATGTGAAGACTTCTAGTGGAAGGTACAAAATCTATTACAATTTGTGCTGTTTATTACAATTTTGTGTTCTAAGAGAGGGTAGATGGTTCAGTGAACTCACAGAATCAGGATGTATATGGCAAAAGAGGTAAGAAGGAGCCCCACCTGGCTTCCATGTGAGCCGGCAGCCCTTTCCACATGGCCCTTGTGGCTCAGGGTGAGGTGGACATGGCCCTGCACAGGAGGCCTGGCCTATGGGTGGGAGTCTGGACTTGGCTAACTCTGTCCACTCTGAGCGCCCCACCCCCATTTTAAACAGCATGCTCAGGTCTCCCAATAGCAGACATGCTGCCCTGCCCCTCCGTCAAGGTTCTCAACATTGCAACTGTCCCCAACCTTTTTGGCATGAGCGACCGGGGCTTCTATGAGAATCTAATGTCTGGTGATCTGAGGTGGAGGTGAGACGGTGATTCTAGCACTGGGGAGCAGCCACAAATACAGGTGAAGTTTCGCTCACTTCCTAGCCGCTCACCTCCTGCTGTGTGGCCCGGTTACTAACCAGTGGTGGACTGGTACTGGTCTGTGGCCTGGGGGTTGGGAACCCCTGCTCTACAGGACAAATTGTCCCGGAAACTTCTTTCCACACAGATGGCAAGAAAGGTAGTGAATGCATATACATATACGGCGGAATTAAGAGTTGTGCAAAACAATACAATGGGTTACATTCTAATTTTTCTATTCTTTTCTATTCTGATTACAAGCCACTAAATTAGTGGGTTATGACCATAAGCTGAAAAACAATCATGCAGGCTAATGGTTTTCAAACTGATTTCTTGCAGTTCTATGATGAGGTATCTCAGGGATGCTTGTGCTGAAGATGAGAGTGAGAAAGTGAAGGATAAGGATGAGGGTACTTCCTTTATCACCCCATCAGAGGAGCGCCATTATTTTTTTAATGTATTGGGATTCTGTGTAATGTTTTAT
>NW_011901008.1:0-909 GCF_000151845.1 Pteropus vampyrus | reverse complement strand
AGTCCTGTTATCTGACTCACAGCTACTTCCCCTTAATCTGTAAATAAAGACCTTCCCCACGGAAGACTTTCTTCTTTTTTATTTAAAGGACATGCATATTTAATTAAGAAACTTTCATTTGTGTAAGTCTTATGTTGAAGAAAACAAAGACGAGTAGGACATGTCCCCACCCTCTGCCACTGTGTGTGTGTGTGTGTGCGCGTGTATTCTATCATGAATCTTTGGCAATACACTCATTTCAACCTTATCTTGGCTTAAAAGATAGGGAGAAAACCGAAACATATGGGGTTTGTTGGCACACTGGGGATGAGTTATGAATACTGTCACAGACACAGGAACCAAAAGATTCACACAAGGAAAACAAGCTTCAATAAAGGTTCCAGAATTCAGACACCTTCTTCTTCCTTCCACCCATTCTCAAAGAACCCTTCCTCCTCCCAAATAAGCTTTCTTGCTGCAAATACCTTTAAGTTCTGGGAAGCAGATCCTTAAAGACCCATTCTTCTTTTGTCAGTATGGAAGATCCAACCCATTTGCTACTTTTATGTTTGCTCCTTGAATATAGTTCTTTCTTAGAATAGGTAAGCCATCTACTGACAACCTAGTCTTAGTTCTCTGTGCAAACTATTCACCTTCTTAGCCACAATGCCCACTGGGATGGGAGAAAATAGGCTTTCTTACCGTCCTCCTTACTTTCTGTTTGAAGTCTTGCACTATTGGAAATCGTCCAATTTTTTTTTTTTCCAAAAGAACTTTCTCTCTTGACTAATCTATTTGAAGTATTTTTTCCCCCTGAGGGCCATAGTTATAACAATATTTTACTCTTAAGTATTCTTGATTCTTTTTCCGAGGCGATTTTAGATCTCATTGGGAGATTAGGGAGCAGCTGGGTCAACTCTTGGAGAGGAA
>NW_011901007.1:5696-6840 GCF_000151845.1 Pteropus vampyrus | reverse complement strand
TAATCAGGGATCACTTTGTAAATTATATAAATGTCTAACCACTATGCTATACATCTGAAACTAGTATAAAATAATATCGAATATCGACTACCGTTATAAAGATAAAAATAAAAAAGTGAAAAAAAAAGAAGATGCAGATAAAGCAAAAAATTTACACAGTGACATGCATATTAGAAAAAGAATAAAACTCAAACTTAGTGAACTAAGCATCTATTTTAACACAATGAAAAAGAAACAGAATGTTAAATCTTGACAAAGGACAAGGAATAAAATAATAAGTAAGATTAATAAAATATAAAAATAAAAATAGAGTTAGATAAAGCTAAAATTGGTTCTTTGATAGGACTAATAAAAGTGGTAAGTCCTTGTTTAGACAAATATGAAAAAAAAGGTATAACTGATAATTAGATGTCCCTACCAGCCAATTCTAACAAACTTTTAAAGTAGAAATAATGTCAATCTTAAAAATACTTTTTGAGAGAATAGAAAAGTATTTAGGATCTCAACCTATTTTATAAGATCAGCATAAAGGAAATTGAAATCTCAAGGCCAATTTCATTCCTGAATGTAAATGAAAAAATTGAATTAAAAAATAAATGAAAAGATTAATTCATGACTGTACTTGACAAATTTTGCTGTTCTTCCACATCTGCTCTACTTTGTACAATGGGAGAATAACCTACAAGTACTGTATCAATGAATTTTTCTTCTTTCATCTAGGTTTGGCCAATGGGAAGCATTAGTCAGAGATTAAAAGAAAAGAGACTAGGAATTCCTCCAATTCCTGTCAGATATTCCTCTCCACTCAGCTCTCTTTCTTCTGGTTAACAGAACCAGAAGAAAGAGAGCTGAGTGGAGAGGAATATCTCAACTCTCGTGCCTGCAAACCAGGGGACACTAAAAAGGCTCCACATTTTACTTCTTGTGGCTTTTTTATTTTCTGGTCCATATCTTTTAATGCCTCCTTATCTTCAAAATACCCTATTTCATTGGGTCTTTGCTTTCCTGCCAGGACCCATGACAAAGTAGGGTTTATTTAAAGAATTCAAGGCTGACTAACTGCCCTAAAGTCAATCAGTGTATTCATACATATTACCAGAATCAAGGAAAGATATCATTAATATTATCTCAGTAGATGCAGAAA
>NW_011901007.1:0-2241 GCF_000151845.1 Pteropus vampyrus | reverse complement strand
GCAAGCTACAAAGGACACTGACAAATTTAATTTTGTTGTTTTAGTTAGGCGCATTGCTGTTCTCAATAAAATTGGGATTCCATTGCAAAGAAAGTGATACTGAATATTAAGTAAAGCAAATACAAAACAGTTGCTACAAACTGTAAAAAAATGATAATGATCTATATGTATTAATACAATATACTGCTGTCACAGAAACATATGCATAACATCATTGTATGTTAAATGAAAAAACTCTCAACCAATATTTTTGCTTTTATGTGTGTTTTGTGTGTATACTCATGAAAATGTATTCACAAAGGTATTGCATTTTATTACAATTTTTTGGGGAAAGTAACCAGGGGAAAATACAAAAGAGTACCCTACAAAATATCAAAGTTTGTTATATCTAAGAGAAGAGAGCATGAGTAGGTTTTAAATATTTCTTTGTGCTTTCCTGTATTTTTTCCCATTGTTTTCTATATTAAGCATGTTTATTTTAGTAATCAAGAGAAAAGCAGCACATGAGCATATGTAAAGAATGATATTAGCTAAGAGAAGTTTTATATATCTTGGAAAGGTGAGCAGCCAGAATAATTTTAGAGGACAAAATACTCCCTGGTGGAAAATCTGATTATTTCCTTCAGGAGTGTTCCACTTGTTTGCTTGCCTTGTTTCATTTATTTGTCTGTTTTATCGATTCTCAATATCAAAACTACTTTACATTGAAAGTATTTATAAATAGAGATAGGATTTTAAAGACACTTGTTTACTTCCTGTTTTGTTTAATGAATTCATGTTGATTGGCAGTGTGCCAGCTTGATTATCACCTCCCTAGGTGCAAGAAGACAGCACTCTTTTCTGGAGAAAGCCAATAATACCTAAAGCTAATACAACTGTTTTAGATTAATATTTAAAATCATAGATGGAAGTCTTAACTTTTATCATGTGGGTGTCTGCCTTCCCCATTCCCCCTTTTTTTTCCTTTCTTTTAGCCTACAGTTTAATTACCAAAGAAGCAGAGGCCAGATTATGGGATAGAAGATGAAGTCTAATCAATCCATTACCTCCCAAGGCTCACCTTCTAGGATGTATAATTTCTCCAAGCCCCTTCATTTTCAGTGCTGCTTGTTTGCTCTTCAGCTTACTGATGTCTTATTCCTCAATAAATCAGAGACAAGAAAGTATATGAACTGAGGCCATGGGGAGTATATCAAACATTTGATGCCCTGGAGCTGTCATCTAATTCTTGCTATCTCTTTGAGGTGATTTAGCTCAAAGCAGTGGATTTTGGAGGAATTTGATTTCCTTATCTGTGATAATGCCAATTCATATTTATTTCACTGTTTTGTTATGAAAAAGTGAAACATTTTAAGTTGAAAGAATTTTGGAATCCTATAGCATATAAATCCAAAAGAAAAAATAATCTTTTTTTCCTAATAATATCTGTCTATAAGATACAGGAGCCAATTCTACTTCTAGAATATAAAAGAATTTTAGTTAATATTTTAAATTCTTTTAACCTATGTCACATTTTAAAGTGTTTCCTATATTCTGGGTCATCAATCTAAAAGATTATCAATTAGAAATATACATTATTGATTCAAGAAAATTACTTTTGTTCCCAATGAGAAGGAGGCTCCTTCTTTCTGTTGACTAGGATCTTGCCTAAAATTCTGAATCTCAGAAGAGGTATTTAACTTTAAGCAGCACATTTCAAGAGAAAAAATATTGGTAAGGGGTAAGAGTGAAATAACTAAAAAGTTAGTCCTCTGATTTTTCTGATATCCATTCTTTAAAGGGAAAAAAATGCGGTATTTTTTCAACATTTCTCTGGAAAAGTAGTTTCCATGACCCAAAGCCTAAAGCAAAGAACATATATGTCTGCCACATTTAACATTTCAGTGAGGCCAAAGACAATAAAATAATGATTTTTATAGGTATGTTATTAGAATTCCCCTTTGTTTTTGAAATTGTGATTAGAAAGCAAATTCAAATCTTATTTTACCAAATTACAAGAACTAATTAATTAACTGATGCTGAAACATAGCATAATACATGAGGGCTTTTTGAAAAAAATAAGCAATATAAGCTTTAAATCTGTCTTTTAAAATGTCTATATCATCAAAGTGAAATTATATGATCAAGTTATGAAATTTCCTATTGCAGGATCTGGAGGCTCCGCCTCCAGACAGGGCATAACTCTGTTCAGGACTTCCTCTTTTTCCCCAGAAAATGCAAATTTTATGATTCTCTTCTGTA
>NW_011901006.1:5730-6441 GCF_000151845.1 Pteropus vampyrus | reverse complement strand
GTGCAACTGCCAGGGGTAGTTCAAGGTCTAGTCTTGTGGCCTGCACAAGGAGGCTGCCTGCTAAAAGCCTTCCCTGTGCCAAGGCCCAAATGGCTCTGTTTTAGATATGCAGCCCTGGGCCTTTTTAACATTTCATGTGCAGTTCTCCTGTAGAAACAGCCACTTACCTATGGACAAAGTTGCCATGAGCTGAAATTTTCCCATTCAGATTGAAGGTTTAGTTTTAGGCTTAGTCTTTTGCTCAGTCTGTGTTATTTAAAACTAACATCCCAACTGAAAAAGTGAGCTGGATTGCAGCATATAGGCTGCAGACCACCACTGTGAAAAACATCTGGTTTATGCCTTGAACCAAAGTGCTGACCGCTTCGTCCATGACAGAAGCTCCGGTTACCCCAAATGTGTTTTGTTCCTGCAGACTTTACTCCTTATTTATTTCTCATGGTTTATTGTCTAGGTAACATAGTTAAAGTTTTGAGAAGGCCCAATAAATAATTCAAGATTGCTCTTCAGAGTGGCTGAGCTGCTTGTTAAAATACATATGTTCTCCTGAATCAGTGATTTGTGACTGGCCACTGCCCGAAGCCCCATGTGCTTCCTTGGGTTGCTACAGCCACTGCAGCCTTTTCTGGGTGATTCCTTGGACCTCCCCAATGATCCAGGCTGAAAGGTAAATGCCCGGCTCACCAGGGGCCTGGTCTCTGGGTCTCTGCT
>NW_011901006.1:0-1790 GCF_000151845.1 Pteropus vampyrus | reverse complement strand
ATGTAAATGATATCATGTGGTTTTCACTGGCTTATTTTGCTTAGCATGATTATCTCATGGTCCATCCATGTTGTCATAAATGGTAGTATTTCATCGCTTCTTATGGCTGAGTAATATTCCATTGTATATATGTACCACAGCTTCTTTATCTAGTCATCTATTGTAAGATACTTCAGAGCAGGTTATTTTAAAAAATAATCATCTTTTATATACTTTGGAAGAGGATGCTCAGGTAGTGAAAGCTCCATCAATTGAATTTAATAAATCTGTTTATACAAACAAGTAACTTCCATGATTTTTAGTAAATATTTCTGTTTCCAGTGCTCATATTTGCTTATACCAGAATCTCTTACATGGCCCTCATGGAAACAAAGGTGTAGCGTATTTAATGCTTTTTGAAATTGTACTCCACACACGTCTGAAAAACGAATAAATGTAGTTCTTGATTTAAACATTTAGCTTGAACATATATCATACCCAAGGATTAAAAAATCTTAATTTGTTTCATAAAAGCTTTTATTAAGGTGCTAGCCAAAAACCTGTTACTTCAGTAATTATTAACTAAAGAGGAATGATAGGGAAAAAATGACTAATTTACATTTTCCATCAGTATATAAACCATACAGCCCTTATTTTAGGTTTCAGTCTCTTTTTGAGTGTCTGTGTGTATGTGCGTGTACACTCATATGTACACGCATGAGAGCTGCTGAGGTAAATGCAGCCTTTCTTCTTCCTCCAGTACAGGTTAGTTTCAGGACATGTCTCTATTCTCCTGGTGGTATTCAGGTCACTGAAGTTGGAATACAGAGAAAAGACTGCAAAATAGATAAATGAGGTCTACTCTTAATTCACACATTTATAGGTAATAGAATGTCATTGTTTTTTTTCTCACAGATTATTTTATTCAGAACAGAACTGTGACATCTGATATAAAATATCAGGATTAGAAAGTTAATTCAAGTGAATGTTTATCTGTGCCTTATGTGCAGTCCTGGCTTGAACATTTGGGCCTTTCTTAAGCACTTCAGTTTGACTAAAAGCATAATAAAACTTTAGTTATTTGCAGAAATCCTTGGATTCGAAAGCTTTCAGATTTTTTTTTTTTATGAATTTTAGATGTCTAATAGTTTTCAGCATATTTACAGCACTGTGCAACCATAACCATAATCTTCAGGACATTTTTATTTCCCTCAAATGAAACACCATCCCAATCAGCAATCATTCTTTGTTCTTGTCTCTCTTACCTTTTCTCAGCCTTAGAGAATCACTGATCAACCTTATATCTCTATAGATTTGTCTATTCTAGACATTTTCACGTAAATGGTTTCACATAAGATGTAGTCTTTTGTCACTGGCTTCTTTCACTTTATATTATATTTTTCAGTTCTGACATTGTGTCTGTGTTGTATTATGTATCAATATTTCATTCCTTTCTGTTACTGAAGAATATATTCACTTGTATGCATATACATTTTATTATCTGTTTACCAGTTAATGGACATTTGGGGTTGCTTTCACTTTTTGGCTATTAAGAATGTTTCTCTTAAGAATCATGTACGTTTGTGTACAAGTTTTTGTGTGGACATTTGTTTTCATTTCTCTTTAGTCGATACTGGAGAGTAAAATTGCTGTGTCATACAGTAGCTGTTCAATATTTTGTACTCATCTCCAACAGAGTACCATTTTATTAAGGATCAACAACTTTTTTTTTCAACTTTGAAAATGGAATATGTTCGAGATGGGGAATGACCACAGGGAAAAGAGAAATGCCAACACCTTAAGTCTGCATT
>NW_011901005.1:3266-5733 GCF_000151845.1 Pteropus vampyrus | reverse complement strand
GGTAAAATGCTATATGTAAAGTAAAGAATACAAGAACTAGGTCTGGCTGTGTTTACAGAAAAATGACTTAATTCTTTATTATTTAGTTAAACTTGCCAGAAGTCTTTGCAAAATATAGGAAACATTTTGGCTTCATGAAACTCAGAATTGGAATTAAATGGACTGGATCTATATAATAAAGATTCTCTATTAAGAAGAAAACACTGTAAGATGTTTAGCCTAAAAAGTGGTAGCTAAGTTATTATTGTTCTTGAAATAGAAAAACTAAGCAACTGGAAAAATATGCATTACATAATCTACAGAAAAAAGCGTATGCTGGGACTCTGTGAAATTTCCATGCTTACAAGTCAATAGAAATTAAATATTGGTAATTTCATATAGTTCAAACAAAGCACCAATAAATGTTTGGTGAAGGCAGAAATCAATGAATGAGCAAATGATTTGAGTTGTACAAGAAGTATCCAAATCGAAAAATTCTCTAGGTGTAGCATAGTGTTTTTTAAGAGATTGTGAAGTCATACACTGTTTTAAGTGATAATGAGAATTCATGGGCAAATATTAGGGGAAACACTCCTTTAATTTATAGACCTGGATTAATTGATAATTTTATTTTTTAAGGGAATGAAGTTCTAATGTAATCAGTCAGAAAGATGGTTTTAACAAAATTTATGTATAAGTTACGGTAACAGCTTTCATGGAAAACCGTCAACATTTCAAAGGCCTATTATGAGAGAGGATTTTCTTTTCTCATTTCCGTAAACTCATTCTATTGTGTGTCTCTAATATCTTTAACACACAGCTTCCAAAGTCATCCTGTGCTCTCTGTAAAGGTGGCAGAAGGAGACAGAGCATGGATGTGTGCCAAACCTGGGAGTCCCATGCATCTCCACAAATCTCATTCCGTTGGATACAACTCAACACACGACCAGATCTAATTTTGTGGGAACCTAGGAAATGTAACTTAACTTGTGTCCTTGTAGAAAGAAAACTGGTTTTGGTAAATAGTAACCTTTACCATGTTACCTTATTATCTGCTAGATTGTAGTTGGTGATAATCATGTACTGTTTGCAGTAGATTCTCAGCTAATTATCGATGAGGACTTTATTCTTTAACAGATTGTTGTACTTTTCTTTGTGGTCTTTCTTTTGGGGTGGGAGGATTTAACAAATAATTTATATACCATAAAATTCATTATTTCTATTGTGCATTTCTCTGATTTTTGGCAAGCATATGCATTTATTTATCTACCAACACAATCACTGTGTATAATCTGAATCAACTCAAAAGATTGTCTTGTGCTCCTTTGCAGGTGCTCTCTTCTCTCATCTTCAACTCCTCACAACCACTGACCAGTTTTTTGTCTCTACAGTTTTGCTTTTGCAAGAAATTCATAGGAAAAGAATGGTGCAATATGTAGTAGTATTTTATGTTGGGCCCCTTTTAGCACAATGCATCTGAGAGTCATCCTTATATTTTGTTTCTCAGTACTTAATTCTTTTGTATTACTGAGTGGTATTCAATTGCATGAATCGCTGTCTGGTTACCCATACACCAGTTGAAGGGATTGGTAGTTTTGAATATAGGTATTATAAGCTTCCATGTATAAGTTTTGTGTGAATTTGAGTAACCAAGATTGCTGGTTAATGGTAAGGACATATTTAACTCCATAAGAAAGTGCCAGATGATTTTCCAGTGATTCACAATTTTTGCAGGTAATAATTTTAATGCAAAAGAGTAAAACACCTAAGGATATATCATTTCTATTTAAAGAATGCTAATTCTTGAATCAGCTTTGTTAAATGTGTACATCATACAGTTTGCCCCCAAATCACCATTTGGTTTTAATTCTGTTGATTGTGGGATATAACTTTATTTTAGAATATATGGGTTCGTCTTTGATTCCAGATGTATGCAATACTGACATAGGAAGGAAAATGTATTTCCTAGGCAGTATGAAACATTTTTAACAGATCAGTCTCAATTAAGTGCACATAAAATGAGGGTCTCAGAAGTAAACCAACACTCATTAAAATTAGTCATAGGACACACATTACCATGTCAACTTAGACATTCATCGAACATCCTAGAAACTAAAAGGGTTTCACAGTAGCACATTATCCCAGCAGGCAAATTCACTAGGGCTGCTAATGGTGTCTCATTAATTGAGGAATTTATAGCTTATTCTTATGAGTAATCATAAGAGGAAAACTTATATATGTAGAAATGATGTAGAGTGGAGATAACTGTCTATTATATAATTTCAGGGATCATTCTTTCTTTCATTGGTTTGTTCTCTTTTCCTTTAGATAAAATTATGAAAACTGGCAAACTTTCATAGAGAATTGCCTGTCGTCACTTTATCTACACTGTCTCCCTGGCTCTTTTTTTCAAGCTCTCAACCCCACTTCTGCTCAGGGTATCTGTAATGGAAATTCTCTTGATTCTGGACAATTCCTTCTACATCGA